>NC_133666.1:568007711-568110835 GCF_037893015.1 Macrotis lagotis | reverse complement strand
GAGTGGCAGGAGGAGAGAATGAAGACAGAAGGGAGAGGGAAACATCTCTTAGATGCAGCATTGTATAATTGAACTTTAGCATGTGCCCAGAGAACTTAAGATAGATTGAACACACAAATATTATGCTGGAAACCCAGTTCTCAGAAAAGATGTTCTTTGTTCTCCTGTTCAGTAGGAAAGAGGAACTACTCCCTCTCTCCTACAGGCTGCATAGCTAAAACAGGATTCTTTAAAGTATTTACAATAGTTTCTTAAACTTCCAGACTAGAATAATAGTTCTGTTCTCTCTCTCTCTCTCTCTCTCTCTCTCCTCTCTCTCTCTCTCTCTCTCTCTCTCTCTCTCTCTGTTCTCTCTCTCTGTTCTCTCTCTCTCTCTCTCTCTCTCTCCTCTCTCTCTCTCTCTGTTCTCTCTCTCTGTTCTCTCTCTCCTCTCTCTCTCTCTCTCTCTCTCTCTCTCTCTCTCTCTCTCTCTCTCTCTCCCTAACAGATGGTACATATTAACTAACTTTTTCTTTTTCATTTTCATTAAAATAGATCTTCAGCTCCTACCTTCCAAACAATAGTTTGTGAAGAAAAAAAGGAGAATTTGAAAGAAGTTAAAGGAGTGGATATTTTAGGGTTTTGGAAGATTGAAGAAAATAAAAATAATATAAAATTAGAGAAAAGCAAATCACCATAATGCATCTCTCTAATTTGATCAATATATGTCATCTGGTCATTATTTGACTTTCATTTGACATGTGAGAAAAATTTGGGTTTTTTTTTCAAGTCAACAGGGAGACAGAATTTATTATTTTCTGTACTATGTGGTAAATAATAACATGGCAGAGAAGGGCAGGCAGTCTCCTGAGTTCTCCTAAATTTTTTGTGAAATAATATTGCCTCCAAACAAATACTATGTGGCAAATACAACACAAATTCTGGGGTATAAAAATATAGCAAAGTTATTCCCCCATATATAGCATGGGGAATGCCACTGGATAATTTGAAGGGAGGTGGAGTAGACATATCTAGCCTTTTTTTCACATGAGTTTAAGCTTTTATCTCTCTAATTTTCTCAGAGAAAGGAGATGTAAGGATAGAACTACATATCATTGTTCTCTTAAAAATTGTTATTCTAAGGCAGGGGAAGGGAAGCTCGCTTCAAGATTGCATTCATGTTATATTGCCTAGGCAATCTCAGTGAGGACTTGAAATTCAATAAATCCACCAGCTTTTTAGGGGGAATTAATTAAATATTCACCAAATATAACCCTTGAATGATGTTATACGTATCCAAATGGTCCTTGGTAGAAATGTTTTCCCACCTCTGATCTAGGGGATGTAATTTCCACATTCATGCTTAACTTCTCATTACTATTCATAAGGTGGAAAAGAGATTTCTGACAGCTATATAAAAGGCTGACTTCCCACAAAATCACAATTCAAAACTGAACACACAGTGAAAATAGAAAAGAAACATATATATGTATATTATATATATATATGCATGTATGTATGTATATATGTATGTATACCAGAAATGTTATCTCCCATTGAGAGCAAGATAACTGAGTCTCAGATCTTTCCCAAATGGGAATCCCCTGATATCTATAGTGATATCAAGTTGGGCATTTGGGCATGATGGACACTGCTAGCTCCTTTCATGTAAATTTTCTTTTCAGTATACTATTCTTCCTATAGCAACATTCATTTTCATTCTTGAAACTAAAAATTAGAAACACCAATGTTCACTTCAGAGTCTAAAGAGACTTGCACTAGAGTTTTCCTCTCTACTGTTCTCTTCAACTATCACACACCTCACTCACTAATCTCTACCAATAAGGAGAAATCAATGAGTTTTCAGACCCAAAGAATGTCAAAATATAGATATATGGAAATCTATACACACACACACACACACACACACACACAAACACACACACAGACACTCTCTTCTTTCAAGGAGCTAAGAGTATACTGGTACCCAATATACAAACAAATATGTAAAAATAAGAAATAATTTGAAGAATCAGATATAATTACAGAGAGAAAGTAGTAAGAGGCAGGAAAATCAAGAAAGTTTTCTTACAAAAGATGGAACTTCAGCTGAAACTTGAAGAAATCAAGGACATCAATATAGAGAAATTAATCTAACATTCCAACATCAGTTTAGAGACCTAAGGTTGAAGGTATCTTGCCATTGAGAAAGGGAGTGGATGTTCAAATATCCCCTAGAGTTCAGGTTTTGGTTGATAACAACATAAGAAGAGGGGAGGGGGGGAATGTGTTCCAAAGGTCAGCTGCCTAGATACCTGACCTCCTTGAAATATTTGTTACTAATTTATAAAGTAGGCTTAAAGTGATAAAAACCTTAAACTGTGGCTGATCTGAAGAGGCTGTTACAGTTCTTTAGTTTTTATTAGAAAAATTCTCAGCATTTATAGTCAAGTTGGCATTTTTTGCCAAATTATCTTGAATATTATTATCATTTTTTTTTTATTTTGGAAGATTCCTTTGGAACAACCCTTGAAGTAGGAAAGGGGAAAGGATAATAATAAGATTGTCACTTCTCACAATGTCTTCCTACTGGGTGAATTTTAAATGTGAGCTACTGAGACATTGTTCTCTTAATTCATATTGCATGCAATATGCAATTGCCTATCTATAATACACTGCATCAGGATATGATTTGAATGATGATAAAGGATAGGAGCACAATGGTTCAGGAATATGTATTACCCAAGGGCTAAGTAAAAAGAAATTGTCAAGGCCAAAATTTTTTAAAATGACTGTGCCTTCAAGTTTAAATTAATCAATACAGTTAAGATAAGTGAAATGATTTATGTGGGAGTATTCAAATCCATATGAATATGACCAAATATGCAACTATCATTTTCTCTATTATGAATGGCAAGATGAAGCAACTTAAATGGAAACTCTAAGTGGGAAGAGAGCAATTCAACTCTCCACAACTTGTTGTCTCTTATATTTTCATTCCTTTTTTTCTCCTTCTTTTGATGTGAAGAGAGTTGACAGCTGTCGCCAAAAAAAAAAAACAAGCAAAACACCCCAATAAAATAAACAAATGAACAACAGCAACAACCAAAAGAGAGACTACTCTCTAGGCTACTCTCTTCTAGGTGGTGCAGTGGTTAGAATATTTGTCCTTGAATCAAGCAGACCTAATGTTTCAGAAAATTACTAGCTCTGTAACCCTGGGCAAATCACTCAATCTTTGTCTGCCTCAGTTTCCTCAACTGTAAAATAGTACACACTTCCCAGAACTGTCATGAGAATCAAATGAGATAATATTTGCAAATGAAGCATTGACTAGCTTAATAAATGTTTGTCTTTCTCTTTCCTTCCTTTATGAATGTGGAATCAAGCAACTTAACAAATAGGAGAAATTTGAAGGCAATCTTATTCCAAATCCCCCTTTTACATATTGGGGAGTTAGTCATTATAGAGAATGTCTTCAAGATCACACCTGTTTTCCATACAATTAAGTCAAGACAGGGTAACAAAATTTTTAAAGACTTGTTTTACCTTGAGAAAATGATTTTTTCTCTTCTGGGTTTTATTTCTTCATCTACAAAATGAAAAGGTTGCATTAGATGATATCAAAGATTTTTTTCCTGCTCTAAACCTTGAGAAAAGTTACTTTTGGAAAGTGAATTGGATCAATGATACAAGGTTAGTAGAAAAAAAAAGTTTATTTTCCTAGTTGAATCCCTTCATTTTATAAAGAAACTGAGATTCTGAAAGGAGAGGTGACTTCTACAACATCACAGTGTATTCAAATAGTTGTTTCTTTTTTAATTTTTTTTCATCCATATGCACAGTATCTTTTTTAAGTTACAAAATATCCTTTGCCCCTCCCTTCCTACCCCCTCCCTTCATTGGGGAAATTAGGTTAGCACTGTACATACATATTTTTGATAAGCATATTTACAGATTAGTCATTATCAGTGTGAGGAATTAGGATTAAGGGAAGGAGATACATAAGAGATAATTTTTACAAAATGCTTATCAGATTATTATTATTATTTTTGGTTTGTTTTGTTTTTCTTCCCCTGGATGGGGATAACATTGTCCATAGATGGTCTAAAATGGTTGTCCTACTCTGAACTACTGAAAGGAGCTTCTTCCATAAATGTTGATAATCTCACAATGTTGTTGTTAATATGTATATTGTTCTCTTGGTTCTCCCTTCGCTCAGCATCAGATCTTGTTAGTCATTCCATGTATCTTTAAACTCTATTTATGGTTTCTTATAGAACGATAATATTACATAGTTCCATAGTATTCATGAACCAAAACTTTTTTAGACATTCCCCAATTGATGGGCAAATTTCCAATTCTTTGCCACTACAAAAAGAGCTTCATGAATATTTTGGAACTTGTGAGACTTTTCCCATTTTTTATAATTTCTCCTGGATATAAGCCTATAATTTGTATTGCTGGATCAAAGGGACTGAAGATTTTTATTAATCTTTGAGCACAGAAATAGTTGCTTCTTCCCACTGTTCTGCCTAAGATTCTCATTGAAGGATAGAGAGTAAAAAATATTAATCACCCTAAATTCTTGGTTGATGAAGTTGGCTCATACCAGATTAAAAGAGACAATTTTTATATTTTTCAGTAGGTTTATTCCATAGAAATCAATAAAGTACAAATAAATAAGGGACTATTATTATATTTTTTAGTATGATTATTTCCATAGAAATCAGTAAACTACAAATAAAGACCATATTTGGTCTTGGCAAAATGTAAGAAAGTGATAAAGAAAATATTAATAATGGAGATTATGCTGTAAAATCTATTATCTTTTTTTGGAAAGATAGTTATTAAGGATTTACCAGTATATATACCTTAACAGAACATGATGATTTTTTTATAGATATAAAGGAATTTTGAGGGAGGAAGAGTTTTGCAAAAAATAGAAGTATTGTGTCATCTACTGCCAAGTTATGACTAACAGTAAATCAGTTTGAATGTGAGAGAACTGAATTCCTTCCATTTAAATTCTATTTGGAAGATTCTAAGATGACAAAAACTCTGAGGTCCTTTCTTGAGCTAAACTGCCAAACATTCAAACATTACAACAAAGAAGGCAACTAAGATGGGCTGGATATATTGTTAGAATGCTAAATGTATGCTTTTCAAAAAGATTCTTGAATGGAGAATTCACACAGAGCAAGTTCTGGAGGAGTGTCTAAAGAAGTCATGTCAGGATACCTTGAAGGCCACTCTTAAGAATTTTAGGATTAATTATGCAGCATGAGAGACACTGGCACAAAACTTCCCAGTATGGCATGCCCTTATCAGAGAGGACACTGTGCTCTATAAGCAAGGTAGAATGGAAGTAGCTCAAAATAAATGTGAGATAGGTAAGTTTACAGTAAATACCTCAAGTGTTCGTGTGGACTATTTGTACCCAATGTGTGGTAGAGCATACTGAACTCATATCATTTTAATCAACCACAATCAAACACACTGTAATTTATCTGTAACATGGGAATATCTCTTTGATCTTCCTTGATAATGAAAGACAAGAACCATAATAACCAACTTCCATTAAATCCCAACTAAAATTTCATCTTCTACAAGAAGCCTTCCCCAACCTCTTTGAATTCACTTGTATTACTTGTCAATTATTTAATATTTACTCTGTATATAATTTACTTTGTATTTATTTGTTTGAATATTGACATCCTCAATAGTATTTATGTTCCTTGAGGACAGGGCTTGATTTTTTTACTTCATTTTCAATCCCCAACACTTATCACAGTACCGGGCATTTAATTGACTTTTAATAAATATAAATTGATTAATCAACTAAAAACCTCAGTGTTCAGATTTTCTAAGAGTCAAAGAGAAGGTTCTGCCCATTCAAAGTTAAACTTCATTGCATATCTTAGTTGAAGTGCATAACTGAAGAGCAAAGTATCCTTCAACCCAACCAGTGAAGTGAAGATAGAAAAAAATTTCAGCTTTCCATTAAAGAAATCAGCACATTGATTTAACATAGATACAGACATTGTCCAACACCAAAGTACCATATTTCCCCATGTATAAAATGAGGCACCTTAATTTTGGGACCCAAACTTTGAAAACATATGTATTATATAAAGTTATTGAATTCAAATTTTATTCATCATAAAATTCATTAAGTCTTCATCACTGTCAAAATTCCCATTATTAGCTTGTCCTCATATGTGTTTGATGATGGATCACTATTTTAGGAGAGACTGACTGCTGTCCTTCCTGTGCTCTGGGCTGTAGTTGACCACAAGAATACTTCCTTGGCAAGTGTAGTGTGTGGACCCATGTTGAGTCCATTCCATTTCATGAAGCTGAAGCTCCAGGTGTGTCCTCCTTTGAAATCAGGAACTTCTTTTCCATCAGCAATTCTCGTCGCATGCTGAATCATCTTTGTGGGCAAAGGAATTCTAATTTTCATATGCTCTTCAATGCATATCTTCAATTCCCTCTCTAAATCAGACCATTTTGCTCACTTGCTTCTCGTGGCCTTCTTCTACCACAGTATTTTCAGTAGGATTTCTTCTTCCCAGAATCAGTCTCGGTTATTTTCTCAGTTGACTGATGTTCAGCTGCACGATTTCCATTCACTTTTGCAAACTGGATCACTTTGAACTTGAATTTAACACTATATGAAAATCTTTTCTGAGCCATTTCTGGGCAGAATGTGGCAAGATGTAATCTAATATACTGGTAACAAAAGTGAAAAAAATGAGTACAAAAAACAATAAATGTGAAAAAGTGGGAAATGAATATAAAAATTTACAACCACTGTATAAAACATTCCTAGTTTTTAGACCATAATTTTTTTTCAAAAAAAAGGTAAATCTCATGAGTGGGAAAATACAGTATTCTTTCCTATCCTATCCATCAGTCAGTGTCTGGAAACTTGTCTGATGCTCTCCAGTAATAGCTGTCAGCAAAAGAGCAACTGCCTTATTCTTGTGCACTACTCATTGTCCAGTAGTCTTGCTGGTCTATCCAAGTTCAACCATTACCCAACAAGTGAAGAATCAGTACTGCCAGCCAGTGTTGTAGTCAAGTTTGGGGGTAAGAATTAAAGATAGAGATCAGGAGTTACTGAATAGTGAAGCAATTTGAATGCTCCCTAGGATTTTAAAACTGCTCAGGACTTATTGTAAAATGTTGCAAAATAAATAGGCTAAAACTTTTCTCCTCCTGGTGAGTGGACAGGCACTTTAGTACAGGGTGAATAACAAAAAGCTAGGCAAAGTTGCTTGAGAGACAAAGACAGACCAAGATAGATAAAGAGAGACAGAGAGAAAGAACAGTAAAGTAGAGTTGACTGGGCCAGAGAGTGGATCAGCCTGAACAGGGATTCAGTTCAGGATTTTATAGGCCAGGCACTGGTGAAAAAAGGGGAAATCCCTCCCTCCTTAAGTGACCAAAAGCAGGGAGAAGGTTGGAAGTTGGGGGCTGGAAATGAAGAGACAGTATCCAAATTTTACATTAAACAATAAACCAATAAGAGTCAATTTACATCTCAGGAGCAAACAGTCTTCCACATTAACAGAATAAAAGATTACAGAATTTATTTCTAATTATAAATTTCCTGTATTCATAATTCCCTACATCAATGTGACTTGTCTGGTTCAGCCCAGCAGCTCATTGTTCTAACAATTAACAATGAACTTTTTAAGGCCTCTCAGTAAAGCAAAATGATATCTAGGTTCTGCGGTTCCTGAGTTAAAAGTTGCATTGATATCATATGTTCCCTACATGTTGATCTCACTATCATTTTACTTTGGATTCTCAACCACTGTTTCTCACTCTTGAAATCTAGGTATAATTATGGGAAAGTTACTACCTGGCATATATAAGTATGTGTTGGTTGGAGGGATGATCTTTGATTTCTGTTCCTGTTATGCATTTTAGAAAATGCCTTTGCTAAAGATTTGAGTCTACCAGTTGATTATTAAGAGGAAAAGCAATAATGCAGTCCTAAAAGTGAATGTTTAGGAGGGAATTTACACATTATTATCCCAAGAATAGGATAGAGTCATTGGAAACACAACTGATTAGTGAAACTGTGTATTAAGAAAGTGGGCTCTGAAAATTTGTTACAATTATTTTGGAAATTCAGTAAAATAACCAAAGATCTTGGAAAATAAACTCTGCTACCACAAAAAGAGAAAAACTGCTTCATATGTAAGAAAATAGGTATAAAATAGTAGAGATCAAATATTATAATCCAATTCTCAATAAAATTATACCTAATAGCATTGTGACTTATCAAAGCTACATTTAGAATCAGATTGAAGATTAAAATATAATTATCATAAGTCTTGTGTTCTCTTCTCTATACCCTTACTGTTTCTGAAATTACTAGTCAAGATAGTGATAAAAAGTTAGGATGAGGAATCCTCCATAGATCAGGCAATTTAAACATCTTTGCACTTTCTTTGAGAAGAATAAAAAAGATATAAAGAATTCTACGATATGATCTATTTTGCATTATTTCCTACTACTTCCTAAAGAGAAGACTTTGAACATCTTAAAATGGATGACATTTAATCCTCCAAATAAACCTTTTCATGTCTAGCCTTCTTACCTTTCCTCAAGCTGTTCCATCTAACAGAATGATTTCTATTCCTGGTGCCCAGGTGAATCTGATATACTCAAAATCCGTTATCTCCAGGTACTTTAATGAATCAATCAACCAATAAACATTTGTTAAAAGCCTAGTATGTATCAGGCACTAGAATAGGCATGGGAGGGTTTCAAAAAGTGGCAAAAGACAATTCCTGCCTTGAAGGAGTTTAGAATCTTCCCCAAGAATAAAATGCTCACACTTCTAGGAATTTCTTCAGTTATTATTGTTTATGCCATTCTTGAGTCTGAGAATCCAATAGTTGGAAGTCAGTTCAATAGACATCTCTTCCAATCTGTTGCTGACATAAATCCTCTCTATACAATGCATAAGAAATGACCATCTTCCCTTTGCTAATCCACTTTCTCTTGAGACAATTTTAGAAAGTCTTGGTTTTTACAAAGATTTGCTTTTATGTCATATCAAAAGATATTTCAGCATCTTCTAGTAATCACTTCAAGTTATGCTTCTGGAAGCAAACAGAACCAAACTAAATCTTCTTCCATGTGACCCTCCTTCAATTTTGTGAGTTAAGGCTTTCCAGTCCTCTTTCCTGAGCACTCCCTTTCCCCTTACCTAACTAAACATCATAGTAGCAATTCTGTTTCTCTTCTTAACTCTACTGTAAACTCCTGGAGAGATTGTATGGACATTTCCATTTAGACTTTTATGAAAGCATTAGTCTCTTCTTGGGCTTGTTTAAATTTTAAATTTTTGAATCACTTATACTTTCTATAGTACTGTTCCAGAATATCAGTTTTGAATAATATATGAAAGAAAATATTTTAACCAAGAGTGGATGCCACTAGACTTCATCTACTCAGAAGAATATTTATGGTAATTATTTATATCTTATCCTGCGACAGAAGAATGTGAAAAGGTCCTCAATGAAGTACCAGAGAATAAAATTTCAGACATTCTTCTAAGGCATGCATGCTTGTAGCTCCCTATTCTTACAATCCCACAGGACTACAAATGTGACTAAGGCTTTATTGGGACATAAATTCTGGTAGAGGGCTCACATCTCTGAAATTTCAACCTTTTGTCTGATTATTGTTTCTGTGCAGATTTATAGAAACTGAGAAGGAAGAGGACCTTATGGACAGCCATTTAGCAAATAGTCAAGACTGTCACCTTCTTTGAAAAACACAAGGGCATTGTGATTAAGAATGCTAACTAATCTACCATATTAAGATTAAATGAAGTTTGCTAAACTGACTAATCAAGACAGCTTTGCATTCCTTTCCTAATTGAGGTTGACTAAAAGAAAACTGTTCGTAGAAACTTTATAATATGAGGGGTCAATAAGGAGTCAAATATGAAGTCCCTCTGTCACCTTTTGATGTTGTTTCTGTTGTTCAGTAGTTTGTCAGTATCCAACTCTTTGTGACCCCATTTGGGGCTGTTTTGGCAAAGATAATGGAGAGGTTTGCCATTTCCTTCTCCATTTTATTTTATAGATGAGGAAGCTGAGGCAAACTGAGTAAAGAAACTTTCCCAGGATCACAGAACAAGTAATTATCTGTGCCCAAATTTGAACTCATTTCTTCCTGACTCCAGGACCTGGAGTTCTGTTTACTGTTTTATCTAACTAGTCCTCTGTCAGGTAGCGAATAGCAATGATCAGATGGTCCTCAAAGAGAGGGCAAAAAAGTAAACATCTACAAAAGATATTTAGAAACACTTGTCTTTTATAGTCATAACCTTAACATCTAGCACATTTGAATTCAATAGAGATTATTCCTGTTTATTACTTTATCATTTCCTCTTCTTTCTATTCTCATATATCATTCTGAATACTAGAACTGATGAATATATCTGGTACACATGACACCAGAGTATTAAAAAGTCACAATGATTACAGCGAATGCCATGGTGTCTCATTATAACAATATATGCCTACTTGAGAAAATTTTAACATAAATTGGGTCAGGTTAGCACTACATTCAAATGATATACTCTTCTAAAATTGAAATACTGCATTAATGAATTGTTTTTTTCATTATATTCATTTTTTATTTTATTTTATTTGCTTTTCCCTTCTTTTTTTAAGAAAGATTTTAATTATTTTGAGTTTTACAATTCCCCCCCCATTCTTGCTTCCCTCCCCCCAACCCCACAGAAGGCATTCTGTTAGTCTTTACATTGTTTCCATTGATCTCAGCTGAAGAGATGAGAGAGAAATAATAACCTTAAGGAGGAAAAATAGAGTATGAAATAGCAAAATTACATAATAAGATAATGGTCTTTGTTCAAACTCCACAATTCTTTCTCTGGATACAGATGGCATTCTCCATTGCAGATAGACCAAAATTGTCTATGGTTATTGCACTGATGGAATGAACAAAACCAGAAAAACCTTGTACACCCTAACAGCAACCTGGGGATGATGATCAACCTTGATGGACTTGCTTATTCCATCCATGAACTGTGTTTTAAATCTTCTTTCAATTTAAGTATTTGTGTCTCAGATAACAACCCATTTCTTTAGTTAGATAAATATAAAGCACTAAGATGAGGATATTTTGAGGATGAGGGATACATAAGAATATTTGTAGTTGGTAAAGAAATCAGCAGACCAGAAAATATTGAAGATAAATGATAGAATGAGTATGGTAGTAGGGACAATCCATTTCAAGAGACAGAATGGAATGGATTCTCATGCAGTTAGAAGGGTTTGTCTTGAGGCATCCATAGCAAATAATAAACACCTATTAAGTGAAAACTATATGCCAAGACTTATGCCAGATGTTAGGATACAATGGCAAAAATAGAGAGAAGCTCATGGTCAGCATAGAGCTAAATTAATGTGGCAGGATAGCGAAAGATGATGAACCATCATGTAGTGCAGAAAGTCATGCTTATTCTGGACTGATTTATTTTATCAGATATAGAAAAATATTATGAAAATTACTAGTATCTCAATAAACTGATATGAAATATTTTTCCTATAGGACATAAAAGGGGGATAATCTTGATTATGTTATTCCAGTTCAGTGACCTAAGTATATTCATAGACTGTGCTTCACAAAAGAAACGGTTGTTTGGTTCAATGAGATCCACTTATTGTAGGCTTTGGAAATGGGGGGTCTTTTCTGAGCTTGCCTTGCCTCATGACATTTCCCTCATAGTTTAGCTTTGCTATTGGAACAAAATAAGACACGCAGAACTCATTCAACAATTGACAAAAACAGATTTGGCCATAGAGGAATATTCATGAATGTTTTAAGAATTCTTAGTGTTGAGTAAAACACTCAACCAAATTCACTTCATGATCAAGCATCAGAGAATCTCTTGGGTTTTTCCTAGATGCTTTATATAATGCAAAGAGCCTGAATCTTTAGTTCCTTTAGAAAACAAAACTTCCTAAAATTTCAGAGTATATTTCAAGGAAAAATTATACAGTAGGCCCAGTGTCAGAAAAGCTTGAGTTCAAATCTGATCTCAGAAGTTTAGTAGCTGGGTGATCAGACAAATTAATTCACTTAACTTCTGGCGCTTAACTACTGACTCCAGGCATGGAGTTCTATTTATGGTTTTAGGGAATACCAATGATCAGCTAGTCCTCATAGGGAGGGGAAAAAAATTAAATGCTTTTACAAAAAACAATATTTGCTTGTCTTTTACCATCATAACTATACCATTTATCACATTTTAAGTAGTATATATTTAATAAAAGTTTATTGCTTCCCTTTCTTCCTATTATAGGATTCTTTGAAATTGAAGAATGTTAAAATGAGGAGAAATAAATTTCTCACATTTGTTTCAAGTTCTTTATTTGGCTTCACATTCTTCCTCAAATGTGTGATTATATGGTATCTCAAGTGTTTGCAAGAAGGGAAAAGAAATTTACCTGTAAGCCTTACAGAGCAACAAAAATGGCCTGAGTCAGGAACACTGGAGTTTTAATACTGTCTCAGACACTTTCTATCTATATGACTCTGAAAAAATCATTGAATACTTTCTTATTTAAATAATAAAGGGATGGGACTTGATGCCCTAAAATGTCCTAACCAACTTGAAATCTGTTATTGTATTATTTTGTAGGGCAATGGGGTTATGTTACTTGCCCAAGGTCACACAGCTAATAAGCATCAAACATCCAAGTCTGGATTTGAACTGAATTCTTCCTGATTCTAGGGTAAGTGCTCTATCCATATTCCACTTAGCTGTCCCAAACTATGATTCTATTAAAGAATATTCTTTAGAACTGCATGAAGACAGGAGTGAGATTGGAAGGGTATCTAATTATGTCCAGATTAGAGTGAGAGTATGACTATCTCATTGGATAATCTTCGGAATATGTGACTAAAGAGATGAGAGAACCAAACTAAAATGTTCCCTGATTTACTTAAAATTAGGTAACAAGATGGAGGATCTTATCTATCTTCTGGTATCATCCAGGAATCTGATGGAAACTTTATGTATTATCATTATTATCATTATTATTATTATTATTATTGTTGTTGTTGTTGTTGTTGTTATTAGGTAAAGATGGATCTGACTAGATAATTTTAGGAGCAAAATTAAGGCACAGTTAACATTATCAGTACAGTTATAAATCATCTGGTAAATCCCAAGAGAATCCCTGTGAGTTATTCTCACAAGGAAGAAATCAAAGTCCTCATAGAAGTACTTTGGTTTGGTTTGATTTGGTTTTGTCCTGGTTTTCTGCATGTGAAATTTTAACTCAAATTTTACATGTATAGCAGGAATAAGCTTCCATTACATAAAGAGTCAAGCAAGGGAGGAAAAGCATACTTGTTAATGAAGCTACATATAGGTAAATATATGCAAGTAATTAGGATTCCTCAGAAGGAAGGACAACAGCAGCAATTACAAAATTTTGAGAACCAAAACCATATATTTATACACATAAAGAAATAGGGGGGTGGCTAGGTGGCATAGTAGATAAAGCACCAGTCTTGGAGTCCCTGGGTTCAAATCCGGTCTCAGACACTTAATAATTACCTAGCCTTGGGCAAGCCACTTAACCCCATTTGCCTTGCAAAAAAAAACCTAAAAAAAAAGAAATAGGGAACATAGAAAAAAATCAATAAATATAATTTATATTATACTTTAAAGCTTGCAAAATACTTTAAAAATGTCTTTTATCTTTATCCTCAACAACTTTCAGAAGTAGTATCTCTATTTTTACAGACAAAGAAATTGAGACTGACAAAGGTCAAGTATCTTTTCTGGTATCTGATGACTAGGTCCTGTCTGAGGCAAGATTTTAGCTGAGATATTCTTGAATCCAGGTCCCACACTCTATCATCATTGTTACCTCCTAAAGTATCATAGTAAAGCATTTCAGCAGTTACACCAATGCCACCTAGAGCAAGAGTGGAGGAGCAGAATAAGAAAATCATCAAAGAGCATTACAATTACATTAAACACTTCCTAAGATATGTAGCTATGTTTGATTTTAACAGGTTGTCATTTATAGCATATTAAATATTTTGATTTAATTTTTGCTACTGTAAAGATCCCTTTTTTCAGGGATAATCTACAGCTTCTAAAACAGCTTGCATTTGGAACTGTGATATTTTCTTTCTTATTTGTCATTTGTACTACTTGGAATTACAAGTGAACATATTCTACCTAATGATATATAAGTCTGGCGGGTAAGATTTACTACTTAGGCAGAAATTTGTTTACAAATTGTCAAATTAGCTAAGGAATCAATATCTTGAGCAAAAGAGGAAAGAATATGAATGAAAGCAGGAAAGGCAGAAATGAATGAACTAAAATGTGTTGCACCTACTATTGACACATCAAATTGGGGTAGAAATTGCCACTGATAAAACAAGTCATGGAGCAAATGGAGTGGACAAATCAAAAAAAGTTTGATATTGGAAGGTATTTTATTTTTTCAGCTATATGTAAAGATAGTTTTTTTCCAAAAAAAAAGCTTTTTTTTTAAAGCTTTTGAGTTCCAACTCCCTTCCTTCCCTCTCCCCTCCCAATGACAACTAGTAATCTGTGATAGATTTGTATAATATGTACATTCTGTGAAAGAAGAATCAGAATTAGAGGGGAAAAACTTGAGAAAAAGAAAAAATATCAAAAGAATTGTTTTAACATATGAAAATAGAATGCTTTGATCTGTATTCAGAGTCCCTAGTTTTTCTTCTGGGTGTGAATGACATTTTCCATTACAAGTCTTTTTGAATTGTTCTTGATTACTGAGCTGCTGAGATGAACTAAGTTCATTTTAGCTGATTATCACCAAATGTTGCTGAGTTTTTAAGTAAAATAAAACAGTATGTATCAGTCTATCTTCAGACATCTTCATCTCTTTTTCTGGGGTTATAAATCATTGATTTTTGTAAATTTTTCAGGATTGTCTTGGGGTACATCACTGCTGAGAAAAGCTAAGTCAATCACAGCTGACCATCTTACAACATTGGTGTTATTTTGATTATAGTATATTTCACATTGCATCTCTCATGCAAGTCTTTCCAGGTTTTACTGAGAACATCCTGCTCATTATTTCTTTTTTTGTTGTTTTTGCTTTTTTTGCAGGACAGTGGGATTACGTGGCTTGTACAAGGTCATTCAGCCAAGAAATTATTAAGTGTCTGTAGCTGGATTTGAACTTGGGTCCTCCTGAGTCCAGGGCTGGTGCTCCATCCACTGTACCACCTGGCTGCTGCATGCTCATTATTTTTTATACAAGAAGAGCTTTCCATCACAATCACATACCACGATTTGTTCAACCATGCCCCAAATGAGGGCATTCCCTCAGTTTTCAATTCCTTGACACCAGAAATAAGCTACTATAATTATCCTTATATGTATAGGCCCTTTACCATTACCTTTTTCATCTCTTCTGGAATATAGCCCTAGTAGTGACATTGCTGGAGTAAAAAGTATACCTGGTTTTATAATTTGGGGGGCATAGTTCCATGGGCAGCATGTAAAATGCTGTAAGACAGCATTTTACAATCCTCTAATTAGTGCATTAATATCTAATTTCCTGCAATTTTTATCATTTTCCTTTTCTGTTCTATTAGCAATTTCAATAGGTAAGGCAGTATTCAGAATTTTTCTAAATTGCATTTCTCCAATCAGTAGTGTTAGACCTTTTTTAAAAAAAATATGGTCATAGATAACATTGATAAGCTCATTTCTTTATCAGTTGGGGAATGATTCTAACTTTTTATAAATTTGAGTCAGTTCTCTATGTTTGAGAAATGAGGCCTTTATCAAAGAAATTTATTTCAACATTTTTTCTTCACAGTTACTATTTCTAGTTATATTTCCCTCCAATTTATCCCCACCAACTCCCATTGATTCTATTCTCTCTCTTTCCTCAAAAGAGATTTTCTTCTGACTACTTTTTTCCCACAATCATCCCTCCCTTCTATCAAACACCCCTTCCTCCCATCCCTTTGACCTCCTACATTACTATAGAATAAGAGTTTCTGTGCCCAATTGAAAGTGAATATTATTACCTCTCTGATTAAATTCCTATGAAAGTAAGGCTAAACTAATTCTCCCTCTACTCCAGGTCCTACACTCTATCTATACCCCTGCAAAAGCTTTTTCTTGCCTCTCTTATGTAAAATAACTTACTCCATTTTACTTCCCCCTCTCAGCTTCTCCTAGAACATTCCTCTCTGATTCCTTGAGTCTATTTTAATAAATTATCCTTTTCTATCCACATCGACCTATGCCCTGCCTACATATATATATATATATATACATATATATATACATATATATATTTCTCCTAACTGCCCTAATAAGTAAGAAAGAAGTTTATATGAGTTTTCAGTATCATATTCCAATACAGGAATGCAAACAGTTTGACATTATTAAGACCCTTATAATTTCTAATTCTTATTTACTTTTATTTGCTTCACTTGAATCTCATATTTTAATATCAGATTTTCTATTCAGATCTTGTCTTTTCATTAGGAAAGTTTAATAGTCTACTATTAAATTGAAAGTCTATCTTTTCCTTTCTCGAAAGATGCTTCATTTTGCTGTTTAACTGATTCTTGGTGGTGATATAAGCTCCATTGCCTTATGAAATATTGTATTCCTAGGCCCACGATCCTTTAATGTAGAAGCTAGTAAATCCTATGTGATTCTCACTATGGCTCCAAAATAATTGAACTGGTTCTTTCTAGTTGCTTGCAATATTTGATTATTGACCTGGAAGTTCTGAAATTTGGCTATAATATTCCAGGGAATTTTCATTTTGGAATTTCTTTCAGAAGGTGATCAGGAGATTCTTTTAATTTCTACTTTGACCTCTGATTCTAGAATCAGATCAGTTTTCCTTGATAATTTCTTGAGAGATGATACTTAAATTCCTTTTTTGATCATGGCTTTCAGGTAGTCTAATAGTTTTAAAATTAACTCTCTTAGATATATTTTCTATATCAGTTTTCTTTGTGAAGAGATATTTCACATTGTCTTTTGGTTTTTCATTCTTTTGGTTTTATTTTTCTTGACTTCTCAGAACTTTCTCTTTGCTCAATTCTGTATTCTAAGGACTCATTTTCTTCAACTGAGTTTTTGTACCTCCTTTTCTATTTAATCAATTCTGCCATTTAAGGCTTTCTTTTCCTCATTGGCTTTTTTATACCACCTTTTCCATTTGACCCAGTCAAGTTTTTATGATGTTATTTTCTTCAGATTTTTTGTGTCTCCTTACTCAAGTGATTGACTTGTTTTTCATGACTTTTCCATACCACTATCATTCTTCTTTCTAATTTTTCCTCAGAGTCTTTCACTTGATTATCATAATCCTTCTTAAGCTCTTCAATGGTTTTAGATCAATACTTACTTTTCTTGGAGGCTTTGAATGTAGGAACTTTGACTTTGTTATCTTCTTCTGAATATGTGCTTTAATCTTCTCTATAGCCATAACAACTTTTAATGTCCAGATTTTTTTTCTCTTTTGTTTGCTCATTTTCTCACTTTATGACTTACATTTAACTCTTTGTTGAGATAGGGATCTGTTCCCAGGGAGCTGTGGGACACACTCAAAACTTTTGAGTTTTTGGCAGGTCTTTTCATAGATATGCCTAGATATCTTAAAGTTTTCAGTTCTTCCAAGATGTTATGATTTCAGGAGAGGATTTTACTGCTGTCCTAGACTGTGCTCTTGTCTCTGGGTGAACACAAGCATTGCTTTCTAGTCAGGCACTGTGAAAAGACTCCCCACTTCCTTGCAGATACAAGATCTGATGTATTCATTGTCTTTCTTGAACTGAGATCCAGGATTGCTACCTAGATCAGAGTATGGGCAAAGTCATAGAGTTCTGCTTCAGTGATAGTAAAGAGAACCCTGTAATCTCCTTCTAATACCCTTACTATAGGCTAAGAACTCCAGTTGCATCTGAATTATCAGTGACTCCCAAGGACTTTTTCTGGTCTGCTGGGGTTGAAATTATGCTGCTGAGGCTTATGCTGGACTCTGCTCTACTCTCAACCCAGTGGAACAAACATTTCCTGCCTGATCTTCCAAGTTGCCTGGGGCTATAAAATTGTTTCACTCTATTTTTTGTAGGTTTTGTCACTCTAGAATTTGTTTAGAGTCATTATTCAAAGGTATTTGGAGTGATTTGGGGAAGAGTTCAGGTGTGTCCTGTCTTTACTTCACCATCTTGACTCCAATATGTGACGTCTTAAGCCTGGAGGTGGCAAGTGAAGGGTTTTCCATAGACAATTATTCTATTGAAATTACTCTCAAGACCAGAATCTTGAAGAAATATTAGGAATAACTCTATCCTGCAGGAACCAGGTTGCCTTGACAGCTAAATGTAATCTGCCAAAGGAAGAAGACATTGAAATATCATCTAAATGAATTATTTGCAGAATTCCTGACAATTCACTATTTTATGGATATTCTAGAGTTTTGTACAATTGCTATTTACCTAATAATCTTCAGAACTTTCCAGATGATCAAAGGCAAGATTTCCTGATGACCAGGTTTTTCCCCCACAAAAGTTAATCAATGACTTGACAAGGACAGTGGGGTCATCCCAAACCCTTTAACTAGTACATATTCCTGTGGCAAAGATCCCTATCATCATTATGATACGAAATGACAATCTTCAGTAATAGACAAGAAAAGAGACTGAAATTATAAGAAGCTAGTTAGTTCAGAATGGAGATAAGTAGATAAGAAGGTACTGAATTTGAAGTTTTACCAAATCATAGTGGACAATAAGTGAGTTCAGGGAAAATATCATAGGGAATTGAAAGACCAATGACTTGGGAAACAATTAATGAATCAATATTTTTGTATCTACTGTGCCAGGAACTATGTTGAGAACTAAGAATGCTCAAAGCGGCAAAAAATGTATCCTAGTCTCACAGAGCTTGCATCTAATAAATTAAATTCCTATTGGGTAATGATACCTAATCAGAAAATTAAATCACTTGTATAATAAGACAAGTTTCAAAGCTTAGCTGTCATATGATAGATATAGGTTTAATGGTATATATGAGGGTTAGAAATCATATAATCTAATGGTAGATTAGGATAGCAATGTATGCCATACAAAGAAAACCAGATAGACAGATTAAGAGCCTTCAAGCACTATATGAAACCAAAATACAAGTACAGTCAAAATAAGATGAAATGTTGCTAAAAAGCAGTCAAAATGAGAGAGATATTCAATAAAATTATCAGAAAACAGGATTCATAGTAGGAAAAAACTGAATGCTTTGCTGAGACAAGATGTAGTCAAGTATCACTAATGATGGCTTCTAATTTATGGAGAGATAGAGTGTATTGGTCATACCTACTGTCTAAATTTTAAAGGGAACACCCAGCCTGGGATGTGGGCACATGATGCTTAAATTCAGTTGGTCAACACAATACTGATTTGTCACTTTGTTTGTAATTACTTGAATTATATGGACAATGATTCTGATAAATATGCTTGCTAGGTACTAAAAGAGAACAACATGAGTCTAGACAAAATACCATTATTCATAAAGAGGGAACAGGAATGGAGGAAAATCCATTATACTAGTGGAAAAGAATAAATCAAAATGTATTCCCTGCTACTGGCAATTCACTTGGATAATATTCACATAAAAATACAGCAATATCTATCTGAAGAATTTTCAGTAGAACTGCAAAGTATAACAAAATTCAGAGTTGATATTTTATAAAAGGTTATTGAGGTAAAATAAAATCATTGTCTTTTAAATCCATTTTCCATTTGCAACATAATCCTATAAACCAAAAAACAAGCCTCCAAACATATCTTTGAAATGGTAGAATTATAAATACTATACAAGGGTTAACAGCTGTAGCCCCAGATTACCTTTCCCCCCCGAATGTGATAATGCATATCCTTTTCTTTTCAAACAGTCCCTTAATAAAATAAGCTTCCCCCAAGTGAGAAATGCCTGCCAACAAAACATAAAAAGTGTTATATTCACACATGCCTTTTTGCTGTGTCAGGATCCATGAGAAAATCCTCTAAAATGATTGCTGACATTTTTCCCTTTAATTCCTATGTTGAACCTGTGAATCTTTTTGTTTTTTCTAAGTGATAGTCTTGGAACTGACACCCTTGAGGCTAATCTAAAGGTGACATCCAGATGACAGGACTAGCATGTTCAGGAAACTGCGACCTGAAATAAATGAATTAATGAGATATGAGTGGCTATGATCATGAAAAACCAGATTTTTTTCCTGTATTAAGAGAAGACAAAGAGGAAATGAAGATAATCTAGCAAGTGACAATTAGGTGGTATAAGGGATAGAGCCCAGGGTCTGGAGGAAGGAAGACCTAAGTTCAAATTCAATATGAACCACTAGTTCTGTGATGCTGGACAACTCACTTAACCTCAGTTTCCTCATCTGCAAAATGACAATAATAGCACCTAATGTTGCATATTTTGGTTAACAAATAAAGCATTATATAAATCTTAAATGTTGTTATGTTTGAAAATGTATGTAAAAAATAGAAAACTTCAGTAAACTGGAAATGATATTATTAGGGAACATATAGTAAAGAGCCTCTAACTCAGTATTTTTCTAATCATATTTCATGATTACATGGGTAAATACATTTTAGAAAAGTCATGGGCTAGGATCCAGAGGAGAGAAAAAAATGGTGAAGAATCTGTTGTGATACCATAGGGGGATAGGTTGAAAGAAAGCAATATGTTTAGCCTGAAAGAGAGAATGATGTGAAGAGAGATGGGTGGAAGAGGGCATGAGAGCTGTCTTCAAACACTAGAAGGGCTAATACATGATAGAGAGAATGAGGTTGCTTGTCTTGGCTCCAGTAGGCAGTACTAGGACCAATGGTTAGAAGATAAGTAGAGGTAGATTTAGGATTGATTAAATAAATATTTCATCTTTAAATTTATTTATTTTCATCCATTTGCACAGGCATATTTTCAAATTACAAAATTTCTGTCCACCTCTCCCCCTCCCCTCAGCAGCATGCAGTCAGGTTAGTGTATATATATATATATATATATATATATATATATATATATATATATATATATATATACATCTTTACAGATAGTATTAATCATTTTTGGTATAAGGAATTAGGATTAAGGGAAAGATATACATAATAGATAACTTTTATAAAGTATTCATCAGATTATTGAGGGTTGTTTTGTGTGGTGGATCTGTTTGTGTGTGTGTGTGTGTGTGTGTGTGTGTGTGTGTGTGTGTTTCGTTTTTCTTTCTCTAATACAGTTGTCCTAGCTCTCTGAACTGCTGAGAGGAGTTGCTTCCATCAAGGTTGTTCACCTCACAATGTTTTTGTTGATATGTACATTTTTTCTGTTAGTTCTATTCCCTTAATTCAACATCAGATCTCATAAATCATTCCATGCTTCCCTAGAGTCCTAGAATTTATGATTTCTTATGAAACAATAGTATTCCATAGTATTCATGTACCATAACTTGTTTAGCCATTCCCCAATAATGGGCATCCCTTTAATTTCTAATTCTTTGCCACTATAAAAAGGGCTGTTATGAATATTTTGGAACATGTAGGACTTTTCCCCTTTTTAAAAATTTCTTCTGGGTATAGACCTAGAATTGGAATTACTGGGTCAAAGGGTATGAACAGTTTTACTGCTCTTTGGGTATAATTCCACATTGCTCTCCACAAAGGGTAGATCTGTTTACAATTCCACCAGCAATGCATCAGTGTTCCAATCCTCTCACACCCTCTCCAACATTAATCATTTTCCCTTTTTCTCATTTTGCTCACTCTGATAGGTGTGAGACAATACCTCATTGTTGTTTGAATTTGCATTTCTCTAATCAATAAAGATTTGGAGGATTTTTATACAATTATATATAGTTTTAATTTCTTCATTTGAAAACTTTTCATTAGCAATTGGGGAATGACTTGTGAACTTATAAATTTGATGCAATTCTCTATATATTTTAGAAATGAGACCTTTATCAGAACTCCTAACTGTGAAAATTGTTTCTTAGCTTTCTGAGGTAATATTTCGAAAAGAAAGTAAATGGAAGAATTTGGAATATTGTGGTCTCTCCCTTACAGTAGATTTTCCAGCAAAGTTTGGTAGATAACTTGTTCATCATGTTGTAAATGTTAGTCATGTATATTTTGTATAATATTTTATACATATTTACATATTCATGTGCATACATACATATGCATGTATAAATAAATATATATGTTTATAGATATTTATGTCTATTCTATATAGATATGCCTATATGCATATTTCTATATAATCACAAGATAGTTCTAGATATCTCTTCTATTCCTAAAATTCTGTGAATGAGGCTATAAGTAAAACTAGATAAACCCAGTCTGTAGAATTGTGAATTGATGGATATTCTAGAGTAGGGGAATATTTTGGAATGGAAAAAGTAAAGCCTATTAGAGTCAGAGGACCCTAGGTTTGAATCCCAACTTTCTGACATTTAATAACTGTTTGACCATGAAAAATGATTGAATTTCCCTGGGTTTCATATTATTCTTCTACAGATTGAGAGGGTTGAATCAGAAGAGATATAAGGTCCTTTTTAGATATACACATATATTCTTATGCTCCATTCCAATTGCAGAATTTTCTTAATGGTAGAATTTATATTGCCCCCAGATTTTGTTTTGCTTTTTGATATTTTATTTTTATTTTTATCATGAGATAGAAAGGAAAAAAAACATAATTTTTTAAAGTGAACATAATATCCATTTAGATTTTATAGTTTTTGTTGCTATTGTTTTCCTCTGTATGTGGATGGTATTGTCCCTAACAGCCCAGGATTAGCCTAGATTTCTGACTTGCTGAGAGGAGCTGCATCTATTATAGTGGATCATTTTGCAATGCTGTTGTTAGTGAATAAAATGTTCCCTTGGTTCTGTTCCCTACACTCAGCATCAGTTGGTGCAGTTATTTCCATTCTCCTCTAAAGTCTGAACATTTACTGTTTCTAATAGAACAATAGTACTCCAGATACTTGTTCTCAGATACTCAGTACTGATACTTGTTCAGCCATCCCTTAATTAATGAGCATTCCCTCAATTTCCAATTCTTTACCACTACAAAAAGAGCTGCTATAAATATTTTTGGACAAGTAGAAATTTTCCCATTTTTATGATTTCTTCTTGATATAGTCCTAATATTTATATCAAAGGATTTAAGGATTTGAGCAGTTATATTGTTCTTTGGGCATAGTTCCATATTGTTCTTCAGAATGGATGGATTAGTTCATAACTCTACTAAGAGTGAATCAGTGTTCCAATTTCCCCAACTTCTCCAACATTGATCATTTTCCCTTTATGTCATCTTAGCCAATCTGATAGGTATGAGATAGTACCTCATAGTTGTTTTAATGTGCATTTCTTTAAACAATGATGATTTTTTTTCACATGATTTTATCATAGCTTTGATATCTTCATTTGAAAACTTCATATCATTTGACTATCAACTGGACAATGATTTGAAACCTTATAAATGCAATTCAATTTTCTATTTATTTTAGAAATTAGACTGTTATCAGAACCCCTGTCTGTGAAAACTATTTCCCAGTTTGCTGTTTTCCTTCTAATCTTGCAGTATTGGTTTTATTAGTGCAAATATATTTTAATGTAATTGAGTCAAAATAATTCATCCTGCAATTTATAATGTACTCTATTTCTTGTTTGGTCATAAAGCTCTCCCCTTTCCATGGATACAACAGATAGGGTGTTTCTTGACCTGTTAAGTGATCTATAGTATCACCCTTTATGTTCAAATCCTGTACCCATTTTTGATAATAATTTTGGTACAAATTGTGTTAGTTTTTGCAACACTCTTTTCCACTTTTCTCAGAAGTTGTTATCAAATAGTGAGTTCTTATTCCAGAAAATAATGTCTTTTGATTTGATGAACAATAGATTACTATATTAATTTACTACTGTTTCTTTTGGACCACTTCTAATCTACTGGTGCATTATTCTATTTCTTAACCAGGACCAGGCATTTTTGATGACTACAAATTTAAAGTATAGTTTTAGATACAGTATAGGTAGACTACCTTACTTTACATTTTTTTCATTTCCCTTGATATTCTGGACCTTTTGTTGCTCCAGGTCAATCTTGAAACTACTTTTTCTAGCTCTATAAAATCATTATTTGGCAGTTTGATTGGTATAGCACTGAATAAGTAATTTAAGTTGCATATAATTGTCATTTCTATTTTATTAGTTCAGCCTAACCAAGAGCAATTGACATTTTTCAAATTTATTGGATCTGACTTTATATGTGTGTGAAAATCATTTTGTTTTTGTGTTCATACAATTACTGAGTTTTTCTTTGAAGGTAGATTCTCAAGGATTTTACGCTGCCTACAGCTTTCTTTCTTTCTCTTTCCCTTGGGCTTTCTTATTTATATATAAAATTGCTCATGGTTTAGGTGAGTTTCTTTTATATCCTACTACTTTGCTTAAATTGTAAATTACTTCAAGTAGTTTTTAAGATTGTTTTCAAAGTATATCATCATATCTTCTGCAAAGAGTGAAAGCTTTTCTTCCTCCTTGAGAATTCTAATACCTTCAATTTCTTTTTCTCCTCCTACCTGATCATTGTATATTATCCTAGTACTAAAATAACCAAGTTTTTGATGATAATTTTGAGAAATATAGTGAAATGACATTTAATGACAGTCACAATAATTTTTAAAAAGGTTTAACAGTGAACATTTTAAGGGGATTTCCCCCTCTTAGGAAACAAAGTTAAATCTCTCTTACAATTATTTTACTGATTTCTCAGCTCAGACTATTGTACTACAGATATATGGTCTATAGGAATTTATATTCTCAAAAGTGATTATTTAGGGTAATTAGAGTCTCTTTTTATTGACAAAAGTCAAATCCTTAACTGTTATTTATTCTGAGAACATACACTGACTTCTGTATATTGCCAAAGCCTAATTCGTGAATTTTTATCATTGCTTGACATGTATTAGAGGCACAGGAAAGAGAAAATATTGATAAAAGTAAATCCGCAGCCTTGTATTCAGGATTCAAAAACAGACTCAAAATTTTAGTTTACAAACCCAGGCTCCTGCTTCTCTAGTTCCATATTCTACGTAGCCAGCCATAGGTTTCCCCAAACCCTGACCAAGAAATATGAGCAGAACTAGAAGAACAGATTTAACCCTAACAACACTATAAAAACAAACTCTGAAAGACATAAGAAATTTTGATCAACCCAATTACCAATCATGATTTCATAGGACTGAAAATAAAATGTGTCTGACAGAAAGGGAATGGATTCAGAATGCAGAATAATACATGTATTTTTGGATATGGCATATGGAGAAATATGTTTTGTTTTATAAGAATATCTGCTTTAAGATTTGTATTCTTTTCCCCCCAGCAGTGAGAAGGAAGAGAATATAATTTTTTTCTGTTAACTGAAAAAAAAATAAAATTCCAGAAAAACGCAATCAAACATAAAAATGTGGTGGAAAACATCATCTTCTCATTTTTCTTTACATGGGGTCACAGCTAAGCTTGTGAATGTTACCAGTTTTCCCTTTATCCCCTTAAAGATGGACAAAAACATAATTTGTAATCCGTCACTGCTACAACAAAATCATAGGTCAGCTCATGTCAAACTTATAATAAGTCACCTTTCTGTTAACACTACCATCATACAAGTGTAGTCTCTGGATAAAAGTTTAAAGTAGACTCCCTTTTCTGTTCCATAAATATATCAGCACATTTTTTTTTTTGGTCTTCCCTCCAAGGAACTCAGGACCCTTGTGTTGTCCTCTCACAAATGAAAACAATCTGATGTGTTAGCTTACACTATGATACTGGTGATATCACATACTACTCTTCTCAAAAGTACTTGCATTAAAAAACAAGAAATAGTCAGAGTTAGACCAAAGGGAGAAAAAATCTCTTGCTGATATTAATTCAACTATTGTAGAAAATAGGGAGAGTGTCCAATCCTGACATCCTTTCAAATCATGTGAAGCTGTTCAAAATTCCTGTTAGCTCTTTTTTGTGTGTGTAAATTATTCACATTCTTTCTTGGATCACAGATATTTAATCCTCACCATAGATTTAAAAAAAATTCAGAGATTATGCACTTGCAGATTAAATCTCATTGATTCCAGAGGAGGAATGAGAGATTGAGGAGTTCTGATCCTACCATCATATTTTCTGAGAAAGCCCAAGTCTGCCCTTTCTTAGAGGACTTGGTCAAAACTTTTCATATCCTTATATCTCATTTCCTTGACTTGTGAAATTACAGGACTGGACTAGAAGTCTTTAAAAGTCTCCAGTTTAAAATCTAATCTGATTTCATGTTCCCTGGAGATCAAGAAGCTTTCAAAATAGCTCATTTGATTTAATTTTTAAAATTAATTTTAAAACTTTTTTCCCTATAGCAAATCATTTTAGAAGTTACAATTTATAGTTTTCACAAAAACAAATTCCACACAGCTCAAATCATACTTAACAAAATTTGGTGAGGTTTCACTAAGGATTTTGCTATCATCAATCAAATACAATAATAGATATTTACCTATCAACCATCCTAGAGAAACATTTTACTAACACACTCAGTTCCTAATCAACCATTTCCTCTAAGAATTCTCTTTTCTATATGAACAAAAATTAACTCAATCAGATGTCACTATAAATGGTATGAAATATAATCTTTCTCATTTAGTCTGATCATTAAACTAATTGCTTCAGGGAGGAGTGCTGGACAGCCCAACCTCTTGATTTAGAAACTGATTCGACTTTGAATAAGAATGATGGAAAAAAATACTTTAGTACAGGGTATTTTGGGGTTATTGATACTAAAAAAGAATGACAACTATTTCTCATTCGAGTTAGATCAAAGACTATGAACTAAACGTAGTTTCCTATTATTGTTTTGTAACATAATCTAAAGAGGCCATGAAAGGACCTCGGGATGTTTCCAATTATGTTTTAGAATTAGATTTATTTTTCTTTATCCAAGTTTATTTAATCTCATGGAAGCAAAACCACAAGAGAGATCTAGAACTTCATCATCCAAAGATTTGAAATATGAGATAGCAGTCCATCATATGACAACGACATTAGTTCAGTACTTTATCTAGATAATTTAAATCTTCTCTACATATAAAATTGTTATTAGTCTATAAAGGAAATGAACCAATTCAGGAGTGTGAGAATGACTTCTATCACTAAGGGATACAGTTCTAGGCTCACATACAAACTCTTCATCCTAAGGGATGTTGGCTTCTAAAAAGCATTTAGGCTCTTTTCATAGACTCTAAATCTTCACATTCCTTTTAGATATTCCTCTTCTGATAAATCAGGTAATCTCTTGAGATTATTCTGATGTAGATATTCATATTCTCTGAGAAGTGAAAAAATATAGAACATTTTTTCCTGCTTCTAGTCAACTCCAACTACCCAACCCATTTGTTCTGAGAGGGTATGCATCTTGAGTAATCATGCTGCTCTTCTCTCCAAGAATGCAGCTATTCAGTACAGACTCATTTATGAAATTATCATCACTTGTTTGAAGATAAAATACTGGGTCAGTTGTTCATAACCTGTGGACAATGGATTTACTGCAAAGGATTCATTCATTCATATGAGAATCTGTAAATAATGCAAATATATCTTCCATTATCTAAATCAGTATCATTTCCTACACATAAATGGAATGATATATTAAAATGCATTTATTTTTGAGACATTAAATAAAGATTTACAATCATGAATAAATTCATCATAGTTTTGTCATTATGCATTTTTCAACCAATGGTTATTAACAGTGCAAGTACCATCATATGAAATAGAAAGGGGTGGAGATGGAAGTTCATAAGTTTTTTTTGACAAATGCAGATATTACATTTTACGCTGTAATTTTATAAATGGATTCAGCTGGCAAAACTATCAGATCTTTTAAAAGTCCACCTCCTCCCAGAAAGCACAACTCACCACAGACTTAAACTTCCTATATTTAGTAATTCAATAGATATATGATTTCATTTTTCTGAATCCTCTCGCACTCATGCCTTCTCACAAATTAACCACTTCCTTTCTTCCCCTTCTTAAATTTCTGTATACTCTATCATTCTAACTTGTTACTTGAGCATGAAACCTCATTTATGCTACATGTCTCCTATACCTAAAATGATCTCCCACTTAAACTCTATCTTCTTGCTTCCTTTAAGTTGTTTCAAATCTCATCTTTTGCATAAGTTTTTTCCTACTCTTCCCATTTTCCACCTTCTACTGATCATTTAGATTTGCATGTACAATTGACAAATACTATCTCCATTTTAGAATTTTCCTTGAAGGGAGTTACCTTGGGTTTTTTTGCCTTTGATTTTTTAACCCTGAGAACAGTGCCTAGTTTGTTGCCTGAATTACTGACAGTTTGCACTAGATTATATACTTTCTAATGGCTGAGTTCATTTTCTTTCATATTATCACAGAATTCTACTATATTTCCCAACACATCATAAGTAGTTAAGAAGTATATGCTCCAAAAAAAAGGTTTTAAATGAAAATCTAGAGGCATTTATTTATTTCTGTCTATGTGATTTTATTATACCAATCACATTTGCTAGAAAATGAAGTGAAAAATGGATTTTTTGATTCAGAAAATTTGAGTTCCATGAGTTGCTCTAACGTTTACTTTGTGAACTTGGCTAAGCCACTTGACTAGTTTCCTAGTCTGAGTATCTTCAACAATAAAATTATCATGGTACACTAGATAATATTTAATGTCTGCTTTGACCCTAAGTCTATTATCCCATAATAACTCACTCTTGTCAAATGAGTACCCATGACCCTTCTTGATCATATGTTCTCTGCATCATGCATTTTATATCACTTCTTATATATAATCTATCAAGGCTTACCAGGGATCTTTTTGTTGCTCTTTGGATTATCTATAATTTTCAGATTTTGGAAGTTTTATAACCAAAAATAAACTCCTAGTCAAAAAAGGTATGAATATGTGCTTTGTTCCATAAGTGTGGAACTAATCTGCCAAACCTATGTAATGCTTAAATTAGGCATTGATGAAGGCTAATAACAGTCATGCTTTATGAAGACAATCTCTTGTTATTCTTCTTAGACAAAAAAGTAATTATATTATAAAGAGTATAAAGCATGAAGAGTAAGACAATAAACACAAAATTTAGTAGGAAGAAAAAAAAATTCTTCTAAGCAAGAAAAAAGTTTTAAACAGATGGAATCTTTAATAAGCAGAATGTGATGGAATCTAATCAAGTTTTGCTAAACAAGATTGAGTGGGTAAAAAACCAAACTTGATTATATGTCACTAGACTCCAGGGTCTGCTGAATTCTAAAGGAGGAGATGATTTGATTGCATTTATGGAAATATGGATCCCTAAGTTACTGGGGATTGATACTGAGAATGACCAAATTAGATTGAAAGAGCATTTCAGATGCTATCAAGAATTGTAATAATGTAAGGAAATATGAAGCTTCAATAACATTTAAAAGGTATAATAACACTAAGGGTATATAGAGTCAGAAATTTCCACAAACAGTATATAGGGAGACTTAGTATTCTTTGTCCTAGTTGTAAATACTAAAGATAAAGGTAAGTACACTTTAGTCTGGTTTAAGAAATGTGCATTGCAGCCTAAATATCTTGACAAACAAAAGACTGCCCACCTTATATGAACTTTGTTTTGGTTTTCAGGTCATGACTACTCCCCATGCCACAGATTAGCCCTGAAGCTACCTCAGTAAAAATTAGCAGAATTGGGAATCATTACATTTGTAGGTTTTCAAACACTGAGAATAACAAAGGTTCCTTTATCTCTCTTTTTTTATATGGTCCATTGGAACTGAGAAGTCATTTTGAAAGCTCTAACCTATTTCACAAAAACTAAAGGTAATTTGAATTGCAAACCATGATATCCAATCATATCTTATCTCACAAACTACTTATAAAAGGGTTAAATTATATATACAATGCCCACAGTTGTCAATTAAACTGAGTATGCTTTTTTTTTTTTAGGTTTTTGCAAGGCAATGGGGTTAAGTGGCTTGCCCAAGGCCACACAGCTAGGTAATTATTAAGTGTCTGAGGCCAGATTTGAACTCAGGTACTTCTGATTCCAGAGCCGGTGCTCTATCCACTGAGCCACCTAGCCACCCCTAAAACTGAGTATCCTCAATATTAGTTATTCTCTTTTGAAGCCTTACAGTTTTTCTCCAAATCAATTTAAAAATAAACTACTAAATACTTAATATTGACAAAGCAGTTTGATATATGTTAGGGTAACAAAATGCAAATAAAATTGTCTCTTCACTAAAAGAATATACATTGCTTTTAGAGTTCATGTTATGTATTTATGTAAAATCGAAGTATATAAAAAATAAATGCAATGTAATTAGAGAGTGATCCATAAAATGGGTGTATTAGAGAAGGTCTCTAGGAGGAACAGGAGTATGAGAGAAGACCTCAAAGGGCCTAGGGATAGATTAGGATAATAGAGGGCATACCAAGCATGGAGCATGGGCTTTACAAAGGGATGAAGAGGAAAGTGGAATGTCATTTTCAAACAACATGTAGTCCAGTGGGTTAGAATATTTGATGTGTAAAAAAACCTAAATGTGAGCTCAACATAATTGAGATCTAGAGTCAGATTGTGAATGGCATTAAAATAAATGTGGGGATTTTTAATTTATTACAAGAAATAGAAAGTTACTGAAGATTCTTTAGCAAGGGAATGTTTTAAGAATTTGATTCTTGGTAGTTGTTCATTCTTTTGGGGATGATTTTTTTTTTTTTTTTTAGAATTTGAAGCCATAAGCCCTATCTGGTCCTTTAATGAACTGTTTAAAATATGTTGTCTCCAAATCAATGATTCATGGAAAGAAAGAATAATTACTTTCTTCAAATTTCTTTTCTTATCCACTGCAGAAACTGTTTCTTACCATTAATGAATATATTAAATACCACATCAACAAAATAAAAGAGACTAAATGAGGTATTCGAGGGGGAAAATAATCATACTATGGCACAAGGCATAAGATACTGTTCAGAAGTACAACCTAAATTATCCAGACAAATTTCTATCTTATAAGGAAGTTTAAGATCAATTAATTACTTTATGTCTCCAAGTATAAGATGAACCTTAATTTGGGGGCCTGAAATTTGAAAATAAATGTATTGCATCAAGTTCAAGTTTTATTCATCATAAAATTCATACAACTAATCATCACTGTCTAAACTCCCATCCATTAGCTGGTCCTTATCTGTGTTTGAGGATAAATCACTGTCTTGGGAGAGAGTCTGCTAACTTGCCTATGCTCTGGTCTGGGGTTGACCACAAACTATCCCTGGGCAAACCTAGTGCATAGATGCATGCTTAGTTCATTTTGTTTCATGAACCCGAAGAATTAATTGTGTCTTCCTTTGAGATCAGGAGCTTCTTTTTCATCAGCAATTGTTCTGGCCTCCAGCTGAATCACCTTTGTGGACACAGGAATTCCAATTACCCTGTGCTCTTCAATCCATCTCTTCAATTCCTCTCTACATCAGGCCATTTTATGACTTGCCTCTCATGGCCTTCTTCTGCTCTGGCATTTTCAGTAGGGTTTCTACTTCCTGTAGCCAGTATTGAATTGTTTTCTCAGTTGGAGGACCAAACCGACTTTCAGCAGCAAAATATCCATTCATTTTCACAAACTGGATCACTTTGAACTTGAATTCAGCACTGTATGAAAATATTTTCTGAGCCATTTCTGGGCAGAACATGGCAAAATGTAACCTAACATATTGGTAACATGCAAAACAATGAGCACAAAGACAAAAAAGCACAAAAAAAACCAGGAAATGCAAGTAAAAAAATCTACAATCACAGTATAAGAAGCTCCCAGTTTTTGTACCCCCAATTTTTTTCTTTTGGAAAATGGTGCCTCTTATACATAGGGAAATATAGTATATACTAAAACAACTGATGTCTCTCATTTTTGTTGCTTTTGATCTGGACCTGTTCATCCCAGCAGAGAACTTCTTTGTCCAGTGAGGAGTGTCAAGTCTGTAACGTATTTTAAGAGGATTCCACAGTATCATACACATTAGAATCTGTTGATTTTAGAGGGATGAAAATGATTTACATTATATATATATATATATGTATATACATATATATAATATTCTAAAATTTATAAAGTTCTTTGCAAACACTGTCTCATCTGAACATTTTAGCAGTGAATTTATAGAAGTAATCAAAGAGATTCAAAAGTGGAATGAACTGACTGTAGGGCATTGAGTTTTCTCATTAAGCAAAAACAACAAGAAGGTAGTACAAAATACTCAGAAATGCATAAAGTTTTATAAACAATCTTAAAATTTTTAAATTTCACATAATAATGAAAGAACTCCTTTACTTTTAAAAGCCTTTTTATTTTTGCTAAATTCCTTTTTTTCCCCAACCCATGGAATTTTTCTCTAAGAGAGCTTCAGATTTCTCAGTCCCCCCAATTCCAGTAATTAGAAAATTTCTAGGAGACACTATGACCTATGCTCCTGTAGAAACAGATAAATGGATTTTCTGGTCACCCTGAGAAACCCATAGCAAAATTACAAAATGGCTGACTGCCAAATTAATGCAGTATTTCAAAAATAAATACATTAAAAATAGTCACAACCCTTTATGTGGGATTGGAGCAAGGTCAGTTTCAGAAAGGTAGAGAAAGAGTAGAACTGGAAAATAGGGGTGGGTGAAACCACTCTTAATTCAGTGTAATAGAATGGGAAGAGATTAAACTGAGTTTCAGCTAATTCACACACTGATCTCTCTCAAGACCGGCAACATTTCCCAATTCCCCTTATCAGAGGGGGAGAAAAGGAGAGTACACAACACATATCAAAGCACAGAGACAGCCAAACCTACCAACATGACCTTGGAGACAGAAAAGTTGCCCCAATTCCTCAGGTCATGGGGGAGGGAAGTGGGGAGGAAGGGAGAGTATACATTGCAGATAAAAACATAGAGAGGCAGCTGAACCAACAATCATAATAATAGAGACACAATAAACATTCAAAGCAGTTAATCAAAAACAGATATCATAACACAATAAACAGATAAAACAGAGCTTAGCCTCTTACACAGAATAAGACTTTAGCATGTGGTTCAAGTTCTAACAATGTCATTATTTAAGCAGTGGTAGGGGACACCAAAAAAACAAACCTTCACACAAAGAATAGTCTTTCTTCAGCTAAAAAATGAAATAAAGTGCTATGAATGAAGTTTTATTCTCTAGGATCTTATCAAAACACATGGATGGCATCCTTACAAATGCCAATGCTGATACAAATTTTGGGGGCATTTTATACAGAAAGTACAAAGAATCATAAAAACTGAATTAAATAACCAATGAGATTTCACATAGATGACATGGTTTTTACAATATGATCCTCTCAAGTATTCTAATATTTGCTTTAACTTCCAGTTAACAAGAATCCCCCTTTGGGCTAGAGAGTAAATATATACAAATAATAATAGGATTGCTCTCTTCTCATCCAGAATGTCTCTTATCTTGAAGTTTGTTGATCAGATGAGGAATTTCTTGGTGTTATCACTGAGATGACCAGGTAGTATTGACACAGGCCACGTCAGCATTGTAGAAGACAAGCTCTACATAGCAGATTGACATTTTTTAACTGTTAGTTAGAGATTAAGAGATTAATTTCTTATAAAAAATATAAATTAATTAATTAAATAAAAGTATATCTGATTAAACAGCCCTAAAACAGATCCTCTAGCTCTGGTGGAGAGCTAAATTCTACCAGGTGGCATTGTGCCATGCAAAAAAAAAGAAAACTGCTTGCCCCAGCAAGAGGGCATCTTCATGGGGGTGAAATTACCGCTGGAGCATTGTCCTGCTCACTTTGCCAGGTCAGTCTTTCACAAATTTCACTCTGCACCTGTTCACCTGCAAATCTATGGGGGCAGGAGATGGGAAATTGGAAAAAAAGGGACTATGTAAGGTCAGATTCAAAGTGATAACTTTAGAGGGGAAAAAATGAGGACATTTCTGACCTTCTAGAGCCTAACAGTGTTTATTGTTTTTCCATCTGGAGAGCCTTTATGAAGATAGGAAAATGATGTTTTGGGGAAAGAGGGCTTAAGGATAAGTGTGAGTTCAGTTTGTGAAGAACTCACCAGTCTCTCAGACTTAGAGGCTTAAATTTTAATTCAAAGTTTGCACAAATAGTTTATAATTTACCTCAAGGCCACAAACTAATTCAAAAAGTTAACTAGTGGGGCGGAGCGAAGATGGCTACATGAAGGGATCCGGTCTAAGGAGCTCTCTGATAAAACTCATGAGCTAAGGACTCTAACTAAACTTTCGAGAGACAGAACCCACAAAGGGACCCACTGAGGCAGTTCTCCTACTCAAGGTAACCTGGAAAAGAACAGAAAGGCTCTGATCCCTGGGGTCGGAGGGGCTGCCTGCCAGAGCCAAAGAACTTCAGCCTCCCGGAGGTAGCCCAGGGCACTGGGAGCCTCTGGGAGCCTCGGCTCACAGCAGCGGGGGAGTCTCCTGAGCTACACCCCAGGGAGCACTGAGCACAAAGTGGGGGAACAGCAGGGACCTCTGCCAGAGTGAGCACGTGGAGCCCAGCCCTCAGGGCAGACAGGGAGCAGCTTGGTCTTTCAGCAGAACAGACCTGGAAACAGAAGCAGGCAGAGCCACTAAGCAGGAGCCCCCAGGGCATGAGCCCACTGAGCTAAGGGAGGGGAGTGAAGAGAGACTGCAGAGCTCTTCTGTCCTCTGCCTCTGGAACAGGACTCTGGGGCCCTGACCACATTCAGATCCTGATCGCAGTCTAGCCCCCCCCATAGAACAGCAGGGCACCCCCCCACCTCAGCCCCGTGGCAGAGGGGTGGCACATATGGTCATTTACAGACCAGGAGGGAGGACAGAACCTCACACACTGAGACCCTTGTGGGAGTACCCCAAAAGCTCAGGAAGCACCTGAAAACCAGGCCCAGGATGGGAAAATGAGCAAGCAGAGAAACAAAAGGAAGACTACTGAAAAATATTTTGCAAATGAGCCCAAGAAGGATCAAAATACTCAGTGTGAAGATGAGGAAGCACAAGCTCCTGCATCTAAAGACTCTAAGAAAAATAGAAATTGGGCTCAGGCTATGACAGAGCTCAAAAAAGACTTTGAAAATCAAATGAGGGAGTTGGAAGAAAAACTGGGAAAAGCAAGGAGAGAGAGAAGCAGGAAAAACATGAAAATGAAGTCAGCAGCTTAGTCAAGGAAATGCAAAAAAATGCTGAAGAAAAGAGCATGCTAAAAACCAGCTTAGGTCAAATGGATAAAACAGTTCAAAAAGTTATTGAGGAGAAGAATGCTTTAAAAAACAAAATTGGCCAGATGGAAAAAGAGATAAGAAAACTCTCTGAGGAGAACAAATCCTTCAGAAAAAGAATAGAATTCAGGGGGATTGATGAATTTACCAGAAATCAGGAATCAATACTTCAAAACCAAAAAAATGAAAAATTAGAAGAAAATGTGAAATATCTCATTGAAAAAACAACTGATATGGAAAACAGACTTAGGAAAGATAATTTAAAAATTATTGGAATACCTGAAAGTCATGATCAGGAAAAGAGCCTTGACATCATTCTCAAAGAATTACTACAGGAAAATTGCCCTGATATCCTAGAAGCAAAGGGCAAAATAGAAATGGAGAGAATCCACCGATCCCCCAGAGAAAGAGATCCCAAAAAACCAACCCCTAGGAATATTATAGCCAAGTTCCAGAACTCCCAAGTCAAAGAGAAAATATTACAAGCAGCCAGAAGGACACAGTTCAAATATCGTGGAGCTGAAGTCAGGATCACACAGGACTTAGCAGCGACTACATTGGAAGCTCTTGGGCTTGGAATACAATATACCGGAAGGCAAAAGAGCTTAGAATGCAGCCAAGAATGAACTACCCAGCAAGGCTGAATGTCCTCTTCCAGGGAAAAAGATGGACTTTCAATGATCCAGGGGAATTTCAAAGGTTCCTTTTGGAATGGCCAGAGCTGAACAGAAGGTTTGATCTTCAGATACAGGACTCAGGTGAAGCATGGAAATTGGAGGAGAGGGGGGGAAATATGAGCGACTTAATGAGGATGCACTGCATGTATAGAAAAATGATACTGATAATATTCATATGGACCTTCTCAGTTAATAGAGCAGGTAGAGGGAGCTTTTATAGTTGAAGCACAGGAGAAAGCTGAATTCGAAGATAAAATATGGTGTAAAAATGGAGTCAATAGAAAAAAAGGGAAATGGAATGGGAGAAAGAAAAACGAGAGGGGAATAGTGCAAGATATTTCACTTAATAATATTTTTTTATTACAATGAACAATTGCAATGATATGGAAGGGGGGGAGGCAAGGGGGAATGAGGGAACCTTTGCTCTCATCAGAGGTGGCTAGGAGAGGAAACAGCATATATACTCAATGGGGTATAGACATCTGGAGTAAGAAGGAGGGGGAGCAGGGGGAAGGGGTGGGGATGTGAATAAAGGAGGAGAGGATGGACCATGGGGGGAGAGTGGTCAGATATAACACATTTTCTTTTTTACTTCTTACAAGGGGCTGGGATTGGAAGGCCTGCCCAGGACCACAGGGCCAGGTGGATTCTGGGTCTAAGGGGTGGTATGGGGGCTCAGGGCTTCTTGGCCCCAGGACCATGGATCTGTCTGTTGCGCCACTCAGCGACCCTACAGTAGAGTCAGAGTGAAAGGAGAGAGAAAATATAGTGCATGGTAGTGGAGAAATAAGAAAGGAGGGAGTTGTGATCAGCAATGGCAACTTTGGAAAAATATGGAAGTAACTTTTGTGATGGACTTATCATAAAGAATGTGATCCACCTGTGACAGAGTTGTTGGTGTTGGAACAAATCCTGGAGCACATTTTTTGTTATTATTATTATTTGGGGGAGGGTGCAGGGCAAGTGGAGCTAGGTGGCCTGCCTGGGGTCACATAGCAGGGTGATCTTTGGGTGTCTGGGGCCACATTTGGACCCCGGTGCTCCTGGCTCAAGGGCCAATGCTCTGTCTGCCACCCAGCCACCCCTACTATTATTACTATTTTATTTTATTTAGGGTCTTTTTTTTTCTTCTTTTTGGTTTTTGCAGGGCAGTGGGGATCGGGTGGCTTGCATGTCACATGGCTATGTGATTGTTGGGTCTACGGGGCTGGATGTGGGCTCAGGTGCTGTGGCTCCAGGGCTGGTGCTTTGTCCATTGCACCACCTGGCCATACCTACAATTATTACTATTATTTTTTTTAATTTTAATTTTTTTCCCTCTCCCCTTTACTTTTTTTGCCCAAGCAAGTCTATCCATATTCATGGGGGGAGGGGTATTTTGTTTACTTTTAAACAAGAATATTTTATTAATGTAAAAAAAATTGTACAAAATGAGAATAAAAAATAAATTAAAAAAAGAAAAATCCTAGCCCTAGTCTAGAAAATGAATACTGAAATATAGTTCCCACCATTTGGTAGAGAAATTGTAGTATACAGAGGCAAAAAATTGTACATTCTTCCAGATGCAATTATTTTGACAGGTTTTGTTGACCTGTTTATTTATGACATATGCATATGTATGTATGGATGGATGCATATTTCTTTTTGTTAAAGGGAACTGCTCAAGGATAAAAGGGTGGGTATGAATTTAAAAAGGACCAGATTATAAATAAAAAAAAATGTCAATAAAAAAATGATAGGTAAATAGTAGTATTGTCTATAATTGGAAAACAAATAAAATGTTAATTTAAAAAAAAAGTTAACTAGTAATGATAAACATCTCACAAGCTACAACAAAAGGCTCACAGGGGTTCTTTGGAGAAGCTGCAAAATAATGAGCTTCAGTAGAAGTAGGAAGAGTATAGGAGAGTTTGGGGAGTCATGCTCCCCTGAACAGGTTGGTTTCAGTACAGAAGGTACAGATTAATAACTATAAAAGATTTTCCTGTAAAATTTCCCCTATATCATGAGAGCCCCTCTAACCTTGAGAATCTATGATACTATGATCTCTAAAATTAATTAATAATAGCAGATCAGATGTTATCTTTATATTTAGTCTTATGATTCTTCTCCACAGAACGATTATCTTCCAATCTGTCATGACTGACCCTACCTTTCTTTTTTATTTTTTACTTTCATTTTTTAGAAAGGTTTTATTTATTGTGACTTTTACAACTTCCCCCCCATTCTTGCTTCCCTCCCCCACCCCCCACAGAAGGCATTCTGTTAATCTTTACATTGTTTTCATGTTAGACATTAATCTCAGTTGAATGTAATGACAGAGAAATATCCTTAAGGAAGAAAAATAAAGTATGAGTTAGTAAAATTATGTAATAAGATAGTGGTGTTTTGTTTTTTTCTAATTTGAAAGTAAAAGTCTTTGGTCGGGTGGCTAGGTGGTGTAGTGGATAAAACACAGGCCTTGGAGTCAGGAGTATCTGGGTTCAAATCTGGTCTCAGACACTTAATAATTACCTAGCTGTGTGGCCTTGGGCAAGCCACTTAACCCCGTTTGCCTTGCAAAAACCTAAAAAAAAAGAGTCTTTGGTCTTTGATCAAAGTCCATAATCCTTTTTCTGGACACAGATGGTATTCTCCATTACTGATATTCCAATATTGTCTCTGGTTGTTGCACTGATGGAATGAGCAAGTCTATCAACGTTGATCATCACCCCCAGTTGGTGTTAGGGTATACAATGTTTTCTGATTCTGCTCATCTCGCTCAGCATCAATTCATGCAAATAATTCCAGGTTTCCCTGAATTCCCATCCCTCCTGATTTCTAATAGAATGATAGTGTTCCATGACATACATACACTGCAGTTTGTTCAGCCATTCGCCAATTGAAGGACATTTGCTTAATTTCCAATTTTTTTGTCACCACAAATAGGGCTGCTATAAATATTTTTGTACAGGTGATACTTTTACCCTTTTTCATAATCTCGTCAGGGCATAGACCCAGTAGTGGTATTGCTGGATCAAAGGGTATGCAAATTTTTGTTCCCTTTAGGCATAATTCCAAATTGCTCTCCAGAAAGGTTGGATGAGTTCACAGCTCCACCAACAATGTATTAGTGTCCCAGATTTCCCCCAGCCCATTCAACATTTATCATTGCCCTTTCTGGTCATATTGGCCAGTCTGATAGGTGTGAGGTGATATCTCAGAGATGTTTTAATCTGCATTCCTCAAATAAATAATTATTTGGAGCAATTTTTCATATCACTATGATTGTTTTGATTTCCTCAGCTGTAGATTGCCTTTGCATATCTTTTGCCCATTTGTCAATTGGGGAATGGCTTGGTTTTTTGAAAAATTTGACTCAGTTTTCTGTATATTTTAGAAATGCGTCCTTTGTCAGAAATGCTAGTTGCAAAAATTGTTACCCAATTTAGTACATTTCTTTTTATCTTGGTTACAGTGGTTTTGTCTGTGCAAAAGCTTTTTAATTTAATGTAATCAAAATTATCTAGTTTGTTTTTAATGATGTTCTACATCTTATCCTTGATCATAACCTGCTTCCCTTTCCATAGATCTGATAGGTATACTACTCCCTGATCATCCTGTTTGTAAGTAATATTTTTTTTTATATCTAAATCATGTATCCATTTGAGTCTTATCTTGGTATAGGGTGTGAGGTGTTGGTCTAATCGAACTTTCTTCCATACTAACTTCCAATTTTCCCAACAGTTTTTATCCCAATAGCTGGACTGTTTGAGTTTATCAAACAGAATATTACTATAATCATTTCCTGTTATTGCACCTAGTCTATTCCATGGATCCACTACTCTATTTCTTAGCCAATACAAGACAATTTTGATGATTGATGCTCTTAGATCTGGTAAGGCTAAGCCACCTTATTTTGTGTTTACTTTCATTGAATCCCTGAAAATTCTTGACTTTTTATTTCTCCATAAAAATTTACTTACAACTTTTTCTAAATTATTAAAGTAATTTTTTGGAATTTTCTTTGGTAGGGCACTAAACAAGTAGTTCAGTTTTAATGTTTGCCCAGGTAGTTGAACTTGATTTTATTTCTGTTAGAAGTGTTTTGTCACTGTTTTCAAAAAGTTTTTGAGTCTGCCTTGGCAAGTAGACTCCTGGGCATTTTATATTTTCTGAGGTTACTTTGAATGGGATTTCTCTTTCTAGCTCTTTCTTCTGTATCTTGCTAGTCATATTTAGAAATTTTGAGGATTTATGAGGGGTTATTTTATATCCTGCTACTTTATTAAAGTTACTAATTGTTTCTAGTAGTTTTTTTATTATTTTTTGGGATTCTCTAGGTATACCATCATGTTATCAGTAAAGAGTAAGAGTTTTGTCTCTTCCTTCCCAATTCTATTTCCTTCAATTTCTTTTTCTTCTCTTATTGCTGAAGCTAACATTTCTAATACAATATTGAATAGTATTGGTGACAATGGTCACCCTTGTTTCAACCTTGATCTTATTAGGAATGCCTGTAGCCTATCCTTATTGCACATAATGCTTGCTGATGGTTTCAGATAGATACTGCAAATTATTCTAAGGAACAAACCATTTATTCTTACACTCTCTAGTGTTTTTAGTAGGAATGGATACTGTATTTTGTCAAAAGCTTTTTCAGCATCTATTGATACAATCATATGATTTCTGATAGGTTTGTTATTGATATAATTAATTATACTAACAGTTTTCCTGATATTGAACCAACCCTGCATCCCTGGCATAAATCCTACTTGGTCATAGTGTATTATCCTAGTGATAACATGTTGTAATTCTTATGCTGAGATTTTCTTTAAGATTTTTGCATCTATATTCATCAGGGAGATAGGTCTATAATTTTCTTTCTCTGTTTCAACTCTTCCTGGTTTAGGTATCAGCACCATATTAGTGTCATAAAAAGAGTTAGGCAAAGTTCCATCTTCACCTATTTTTCCAAAGAGTTTATATAGAATTGGAATCAATTTTTCCTTAAATGTTCGATAGAATTCACTTGTGAATCCATTTGGCCTTAGGGATTTCAATAATGGTTTGTTGAATTTCTTTTTTCTGAGGTAGGCTTATTTAGATTTTTAATTTCCTCTTCATTTAATTTGGGCAACTTATATTTTTGTAAATCTTCATCAATTTCATTTCCACTGTTAAATTTATTGGCATATAGTTAGGAAAAATAATTCTGGCAACAAGTTAATTTTCTCTTGAGTTTCTTTTCCCAATTTTTCCAATTTATTTTTAAACTCCTTCCTGATTTCTTCAAGGAAGTCTTTCTGGACTGATGAACAATTCATATTCTCCTCATCAGTGCTAGATCTCTCTGGGTTAGAATCTGTCTCCCCTTTTTTCCCCGATGTTTTTTTCATCTTTTTTTTGGGGGGGGGGGAGCTGACTCTCAGAGGTTTGCTTTTGAAGATCCTTAGAGGCTTTGTTCACTTGGTTTAGTAATTCCAAGAGCCTTCTAGTAGGATCACTGATTGCTTTCTCTGGAGTGTTTGAGTTCCTCAGCAGCAGGGTTTGAGTCTACCTTGAACATTGGACTGGGCCCTGGGGGAGGGAGTTCATCTCTTTCTGTTGAGTGAACTCTGTTGCCCTGAGGGTGGGGGGTGGGGGATTGTTTATTGTTTGTTCTGGGCAAAGGGCTCAGCAGAAAGAAAGGCCCTCAGGTCCTTGGCCCAGTGGGCAGCTCCCCAGCTGTGCTCTGAGACTCTGTGCAGGAACTTACCCTCCAGTAGCTCCTCTCCCCATAGCCAAAGACTCTGCAGCCAAGGCTGGATCTTGCACCTGCCACTCATGGAAGTCTACTGCTGAGGCTGACCCTCTGTCCTCCTCCAGCTGCTGTCCCTGGGCTCATCCTCTGCTCTTGTCTCCTGGTGCACCCATGGTCCCCTGAGACAGACCTTCTTGGTAGTTGTTCTCCTAGCTTCTCTTTCTGGGTTTTGCTGATAGAATTTCTGTTAAGAGGTTTTTTCTTGTTGTTTTTGAGGGAAAAGAAGAGCACTTAATCACAGTCCCTATCTTCTCTCTGTCATCTTGGGCAGAAGTGTCAATGACCCTACCTTTCTGATAATAATACTAATAACTGTTACTATAACTGTGTGTGTGTGTGTGTGTACATATATAGGTTTATTTGTGTGAATATACAAATATGTTTATATCTAAATATTATTCTATTGGCTCTTGTAATACTCATGTGGCTGATTTCATAAGGTTAAGGTTGTTGTGAAAGTCCTTTTCACAATTCAACTATTGTACTTTTGGTTGCCCTTGTGATGTGTATGCATTTAGTGTTTATTTTAATTGTATTTTCCTTCTATGTGCAGTTAGGTTTTGCAGTGAATAGAACACTGGCCTTGGAGTCAAGAGAATGGGAGTTTGAATTCAACCTAAGACACTTACTAGCTGTGTGACCCTGGGCAAGTCACTTAACCCTGATTGTCTCACATCCAGAGCTATCTCCAGTTATCCTGATTCATTTCTGTTCACTGGATCTGGATTGCTCTGGAGAAGAAAATAAGGCTGATAATGATTTAGCACTGCCACTCCTCACTCAAATCCAATTCATGTGTTTGTCATGGCATCACCTCCCTGATGCCATGGTCTTCTTCAAGAATAAAGAACAAATATCATCATCATTTTCCTTCATTTCTCTAGTTTTTTTTTTTTCCATTTCCCCTCTCTTTCCTTACCTTACTATACCTTCCCTTTCTTCCCTCCCGTCTCCTCTGCCATCTTCCTCCTTCTTTCCATCTTTTCTATTTCCATCCTTCCTTCCCTAGTCTAGACACTTCAGTCTAGACAGTCAAGGAGACCATGAAGCCCACCAAGGTGTCCTGTGCCAGGACATATTCTCCATAATGACCATGTACCTGACATGTGAACTGACAACCACCAGTGAAGACTATAAACTTTTGAAAAATATGAACTAATTGACTAGTTTGAAATATCTAGAATTGAAAGATATTACAATAAACATGAAAGGAATATTCATGGATTTAAATCAAAACTATGCAATACTTACCTGGATTGGATTATTTTAATTGTGGAGCAAATAGCAGCTCTTCTCTTGTGCAATCAGTTTACAAGTTCAATGCACATCCAAAGAAGTTAGAAGTAAAGTACAAAATATTAGACAGGAGATAGCACAAATATAAGAATGTTTTATAAGAGCTGACATGTGTTGGATGGAACCACAAACTTCTATGCTTCAATTCTATGAAAGGAAGCAGTGCAGCTGATCCAAGGTGAATTCTATCCCCCTCCTTTGGGTAGATTTGCAACTTTGGCCACCCTTTGATGTTTTCTTGAAAGTGTTCCCATCAGATCTTTATCTTATCAAGTGCTTTATTATGTGCCCTGGATCAGTCCTTATCTCTTACAGTCCTTAGAGACTACTTTCTTCCCACTTCTTCTTTAGTGCTCCCTCTTTGACTCTTTTAAATGTGCTCCCACCACGCCCTTCATAGAAATATAGATTTATAATAATATATTCTTTTTCATTTTTTCTCATTACCATTCAATTTATGATGAAACAGAAAAGGAGAATATAATATAAAAATTTTCAAGTTTTCGCTCAACTGAATGTAAATTTTTTTAAAAGTAAGAACTGATTCATTTTGTATCTTTGTATACCAGTGCCTACCACAGTGATAGCTACATTGTATTCTTTTGATAATTGCTTATTGACTTGGAATTTCATATGGTATACAAGCTGACCATACCATTACCAAATTTCTCTTATTTTCTACTATTTTCCAACACAGAGTTTCCTAGTGTTGGAAATATAGTGGTTATTCATTACTTATACACACTTAATGTTTCCAGATACAGGTATGTACCTCAAATAGAAGCCTAATAATATACAGTGAAATGCAATTAATATTTATTAACAGTTCCTAGAGGGTATTAATTCACTCTATGAATAATGATTTTCCTCACATGATTTGAGAGAAAAAAACTATAATTAAATTTACAATCAGGATTTGAAAACATCTTCAACTAGTAAGTACTGACAAATAAATGTTTAATAGCACATTTTTCAAATATTTAATTGTGAGTAAATGTTTTAGTGATTGTCAGGCATAATAGAAATATAATTGAACTATTTATGCATCTTTAAATTCTTAATCATGTTCAATGGATTGGGCAGTAATATTATATATATATATATTTACATACTATATATTCTTATGAACATTCTAAAGAAAGCACATTAGAGACAGATAATATCAGATAATTTCTATGGATAATAAAATAAAAATGCATATTTGTATAAAAGTTTATGTTTGCAGTATCTTACTCTTATTTTCCAATTTGATTCCCACAGTAACTCTTTCATACAAAAAAAAATTATAAAGCTAATTTTAAAGTTGAGTAAGTTGAGGCACAGTGAGGTTAAGCATCATATATTAGAGAGACTTTAGAATTTGAAGTCAAAATACTGCATTTGAATCCTTGTCTATCTCTTATTAGAAATGGGGCAACAAGGAAGACTTAAACTTTTAGTTTCTTATTCCTTATCTATAAACTGGAGGTGCTAATAGCCATAAATCTATAACTTCAAATTAATTAATGTAAATAAAATTCTTAAAAGCCATTATAGTACTATATAATAAATGTTATAAGGAAAAAACAGAAGTTGAACTCAGATCTTCTGACAGTTTCCCAGGCTATTTTTTAGTATTCTTCTGATCAAAGAAGTTTTAAGTATCAGCACCAGAGGATTAAGGAAAACCTCAAAGAACAGTGGAGCTAAGGTGGGTCATAGTGGGGGAGCACTGTGAAGCCTGTGTGGGAAATGAGGCCTGGGATTCCTTATGTCCACTGGAAAATATTCAGAGCTACTTTAATCCTTTCCTTATCTCATCTGCCTCTTTACCTAGATGTCTAAGTTCAACCACAGCTATGATTTCAATTCTTTGATTTTTTTTTCACAAGTGACTTAGGGTAAAAAAGGCTAGATTGCAAGTCAAAGGTTTTTTGTTTTGTTTTTATTTTTCTCATTAATCAGTTTATCTTGAAACAGAAAAGAAGAATATCATTGCAGAATAAACTCATAAAACTACAGTTTTTCTTTAAGAGATTCCGAATCACATAAGTGAGAATTCTAATCAATATTTTGTTTAGTGGTAAAGCCTCCACTTTAAAAGGGGGAATTGACTGATTGAAGAACATCAAGAATAGAGCATTGGTTGGAGGAATGCAGGTTTTAGCTAGTGAACATACTTGGGGTAGTGAGTACAATAAAGAACTTCAAGTATTTAAAGAATGTGATAGGAAAGGGAAATGAAAACAACTTTTGCTTGACTCAAACTTGTAGAATTAGAAGCAATAGGTTGAAGATTCTGAGAAGCTGTTTTGGATTTATTTTCAGGAAAATATGAAAATTTGAATTGCCCCAAAGTGAAGCAGAATATTTTAGGATGTAGTAAGATTAGTGAGTATGTTTAGTTGGCAGTCTTCAAAGAAAGGTGAATTGGCCACTTGTAGTTTTTGTAGAAAATATTCTTATTGAAATCCATCTTAACTTGTTCCTTATGAGGTACCTTATAACTTACAGATTTTGATCTGTTCAGTATTCCTTCTAACACTTACTAGATGCAATTTTTTTAATAAAACAATTAGTCAGAGCTTCAGGATCCTCACTTGCAGTATGAATGTAATAAAACTAGCTCTGTCATATCCCATGCATTTTTGGAAGTTTCAACTAAAATAAGTTTGGCTAAAACATTTTGAAACACTAACTTTCTCTATAAAGGTAAACTTTTAATCTTCAATTTTGTGTAACAGTCTTTCAAGGACTCAGTTCTTCTTATCTAATTCCCCAAGAATTTCTTTTTTCCTTTAATATATTCTATGCCCTCCAGTAAATCTACATATCAAACAAAATGGATTGATTTCATATCAGATTGGATCAATGAATCACACTTGGCTCAGGTTAAGCATGATATTGAGTAATTTAATTGAATTAGAGGTCTTGGAAATCTTGCTTCTCTGGGCTTGCTTTACCTCTGATTATTGACAGCATCGGCATAGGCAGTAATTTCAACAGTGAAGATTGTTGTGCTTATCCTATCCATATGTCATTCCAAAGTCACACACTTAGAACTTGATGGGAGCTTAACTTTCAACATTCATACGAAAAAGAGTACCAGAAAGTCACTTGACTTCTAAAAATTCACAGATATAGTAAATGAAAGAGCTAAGACATGAAAACTAATCTTCTGACTGCAAAGTCAGTATTTTCTCCTATATCATATTGGAACTTCCTAAATCTTGACAATTATAATAACCGGTAAGACTCTTTAGTACTTAATAGTTTTTTTTTAATTTTTTTTTTTCAAGGATGTGTGTTTGTCCTAAAAACCACTGGGACCTGACTAAACCAGTTAGGGTTTGAAGAGAAAATGAAAAAGAATTAAGTGTCCTTTTGCATTGTAATAACTTTGAAGGATTGTAAAATTTAGCCATTCCTAAATTCTCAAGTATTAGAAAACCATAAAAAGCACTTCTAAATAAGAAAAAAAGTGCTTTCAGAACAATTTAATTTCAATTAACACACTGAGGCAGCTTAGTGTAGTAGAGAGAAAGTGTAGTAGAGAGAAACCTGAGTTCAGACTTTCTCCGTGAATCACAATATCTCTGGGCCACCATGCACTCAACTTCGTTTTTGTTAATGACTAATAATGCCTTCAAGTGCTATCATAAAGGTCAAATAAGAACAAATCAAACTATTATTCCTACAAATAATAGGAATAACAAGAAGTAACATTTGTTTTACACTCTAAAGTTTGTTAAGTGTTCTAGAACTCAGGAAAATTTGATGTTAAATCTGGCCTCTGAAATTTGCTTTATGAGATCTTTAACTATTTGTTTAATTCAGTTTGCTTAATTATAAACTGAGCAAAATAATAGTGTTGCTAGAGAAATTAGTATCACCATTTAAGATTGCAAGTTGGTGAAAGTGAATGAATTCACCTTTAGCCCTGGAGTTAAACAAGTCAGGATTTTCAAATTAGATATTTGTAAAAGTGCTTAGCACATAGTAGGTATGATATAAATACTTATTCTGTATTCCTTTCCCTCCCACCTCCACTTTAACATTTACAAATTATTTTCCTCATATCACATTTTATCCTCACAGTAACTCTGGAATATGGGTAGTATTTGTAATCCTATTTTACATGTAAGAAATCTGAGACAGATAGTAGTAAGTTGAATTATTCAGAGCTAGTAAGATCTAATGGTAGACATGAACTCAGGTTACCAAAATTCCAAATTCAGTATACTCTATCCATTGCATCACCAAATGGCTAGAATCTATGGATAGTTACTGATAAACAGAGTTTTATGAGGTTAAAAATCAAATAACAAAATTAGTTTTATAAATGAAGTTTTATTCTTTATGATCTTACTAAAATGGCATGCTTATGAATGTTAATCCATAAAAAAATTCTGTGGCATTTTATGCAGAAAGTACAAGGAATAACAAAAACTGAGTTAAGTAACCAGTGAGATTCCACATAAATGACATGGTTGATCCTCTCATAAGTTATATTATTTGTTTCAAATTACTTTTGAAAAGAATCCCACCTAGGTTGGAGAGTATGTGTTTACAAATAATAATAGTAATGCAGAGAATTATGAATAAAGGAAATTTGTAATTAGAAAGAAATTTTATAATCTTTTATGCTGTTAAATTTTGTTAATTTGATTAAAATTCTCAGCATTTTACCCATCAACAAGTTTTCTTACTAGAAGCTACATAATATGAAATTAGTTGTTACCTTTTAAAGCATATTGAGGGCAAGGTGTCTCAGACCAAGAGAAATTCACACTTATTTCCAGGACTTGAAGTTACAATCACACAGAAATGAAACAATGGATCACCCAGTTCTATTGACAAAAGTTGCAAATAGCTACATTTTTCTAAACCCAAGAGAATACTTCAAGTCTCAACTAATCAACACAGGCTGAATATAGTTGTCAATCAATATTAGGCTAACAAAAATTTAGTTCACAAGTGAGAATATTTCACAAAGTTATTCTTCACAAAGCTTGTAAATTGCATTCAATTTCAAATGTAAACCAGAGATTGGGCTCAATTTTCTAAGCCAGTGAGTGAGAGCTAGCCACAGTTCCTCTGCAGATTGTGCTGGTTGTTTATTTTCTCAATTATACCTGATTTAATGGAAAACTATAGTCTTCATGATTTCTAACAGGTCAAATGGTATTAAAATCCCTTAGTAAAGAGATAGACTCAAAATCCTAACTCCATCTCAGGCCATGAAACAATAAAAATTGTATGTAATAAAGGGTCAGGATAAGTTAAACCAAGAATTAATTGGAAATAAAATAATTTTATCATAAATATTCAGTGGATCAAACAGCAAAAATAGAAATAATCAATACTTTTATCCAAGAAAATGATAATAATGAGACATCATACCAAAATTCATGGGATGCAGTGTTGGGGGCGGGGGGAAGAGGCTTGGCGGTCGCTTAGAGGGGAAACATAATCACCTTATAAGGGAATGTTACAGAACTCGGCCCCTCATTGAGTAAGAGTTCATGGGAGGGAGGACAGAGGGGATAAAAGGGTCTGCTGAGAGGTGGGGGGAAGCGGGAATGTGATCACAGAAGAATAAAGACTCATGACCCACCTCAGGCGCTCTGTCTGGTTCTTCCCCCATCAAAGAGTGGAGGCCGGAGGTACCCCGAAGACTCACCACGCGTTGGACTGGTGAGTAAGAGGACGGACTAGCATAAAGAAGCCGGCGTTGTAAATAAAAACCCGGCAAGTGGTGCCGAAACCCGGGACCTGATTTTGCTAGGGAACATCTGAATCCGCTGGTCGGATTCTCCAGACAGCCTTGGTCGTTTCTGACCTGGAGGAAGGAGAGGGCGTTTACTCTCAGATATTGCCTGAGGGACATATCCCTATTGTGTTGACTATGCTTTCTTTCTCTCCCCTTTCTCCTTCTGCTCTAATCACGCTCCTTGCCGTGCTGGCCTGTCTGATTGTGCCCTGCTGCCTCCTTCTCTTTTGCCGAACGGGAACTTTCCAGTTCTGCCACCTGTTAGGATTGCAGCCTCGGCTAGTAGACAGCATGGGGGGCCGGAATAGTATTCCCCGCCTTTGAGCCGGAGGAAAAAGAGGCCGTTGCAGCGCAGCTTTATAAACTCTGCGCTAAGCATGGCCGTAAATTACCTATCAAGACGTGCCGTGCTTTTGTTGAGAATATCTGGAACATCTGCCCTTGGGTGCAACATAGTGGGATCCAACCAGATAAATGGAAGGTGGTAGGGCAGCAGATGGCCTCCTATAATGACACCTGCCTGGGAAAACTGACCCCCAAGGATTTTACAGTGTATAAGATAGTGGATGCAGCCCTGCATCCCCAGAAGGTGACTTTGGCACGAACAATCAGCACTCAGGTGGGTAGCTCGTTGGCGGGATCGGATTCAGAGGGGCTCAGAGGAAGAGGGAAGGCCACCCCCCTCCCCTGTATCCGTGGGAGGAACTTAGAAGAAACAATGGGGGAACAAGGGGCCCCCAGGGAGAAGAAAATGCCGCATGCCCCTCCTTACCGAGACAGAATGAAAAGGGGGAGGGCGATGAATGTGGCACACTTAGAGATTCAGGGCCGGAAGTTTCCGAGCGCGGGAAGGGAGGGGTGCAAACAGCCCTCAGGGGTGGCAGGAAGAGGAGCGTGAGTAGGTGGGACCGGGAGGCTGCTGACGAGGAGGGAGGAGTCCGCGCTGATTGGACAGCTGCCGCGCCCCAGACTTGGCGGCCCAGCCAGAAAACAGAGGCAAAAAATCCCCCGTGTTCCTTGTCCGCCCTTCAGAGATCCCCTCAAGGGCTACGCCCATCTGGCCTACTTGCCACGAGTGCCTCCATAGCAATAGAGAAAGGGGAGGAGGTGGACTGGGATGACTGGGGGCCTCTACCCCGGTATTTACGGACCCCCTTACCGGAGCCCGAGACTACCGCCCTGTCCCTTTTAAGATGCTTAAGGAACTTAAGGAGGCCGTGACTAAATACGGCCCAAGCTCCCCTTATGTAAAAAGACTGATGCAAAACCTCTTTGCTACGCACCCTTGGACCCCTGCTGACTTTGACGAAATTGCAGCCGCGTGCCTGGATGCCTCCTCATATTTAGCTTTTAAGGCTCGGGCCCGCAGAGAGGCCTCTAAGCTGGCAAAATCCCGGGGTTATACTCCCCTGGATTTAGCCATTGACCTCCTGTGTGGAACTGGAGCCTATACTGACCCTGCTGTTCAGGCCCAGTATGGCCAGTTTGAGCTAGAGACTGTTAAAGAAACACATGTTGCAGCTTGGGATAAGATTGGAGCCATGAAAGGGGGGAGAGCCACACAGAAGTTGGTTGGGCTGAAGCAGAGAGCAGATCAGACACCCCTCTCATTTGTGAACGAGGTTAAAGAGACAGTGACTCGTATAATGGGAGACACCCCGGGATCTGATCTACTTATGAGACAATTGATTAAAGAGGGTCTTCGCCCCAAAGGGATCGCAGCCATTAGCAGCCTTCCCCCCGATGCTTCATTAGAAGAAATTGTTGACAAATTGCTGGACATGCCCAGCGAGGATTCAATTCAAGCCCTAGTGACTGCCATGGAGAACCGGGAGGATAGCCTCCTGACCGCCCTTCACGGTATGCAGGTGAGACCCACCTGTTTTGGGTGCGGAAAGCCAGGGCACCTCAAAGCACAGTGCAGGCAGCGGCCCCCCTCCACTTCAGTTCCGACCTGATATTCCTGTGGAAAGCCAGGTCACATAGCCAGGTTCTGCCGATCCAAAGGGAAGTCGGGAAAAGGGAAAGGGAGGGGCCCGGCCGCGGGGCCCCCCCCCCCGTGCTCGAAGACAGCGGCCCCATTACTGTGACTATCCCCGTGAGGGTTGACTATAGAGAAGGGACACAGCAGAGAGAGATCGGGCCTTGGGAAACCTCGATGATTCCCATCGAGCTAAATATTTTCCCAGCGCTCATCACAGGGGCTGAGAGATGTGTGGACTTAGTCACCCATACCCAGGTCATTTTTGGTCCCGGAAGTCCCACATCCGTAAGGGTCACAAACCCCCACCCCTTTCCCACCTTGGTAAAACAGGGCCAAGAGGTAGGAAAGGCGCTGCCCTTGCGGACCCCCTCCCGCTCATGTGAACTGGGTCCACCCGGTCAGCTCTGGGCGACCACTGTTAACCGTCACGGTGGAAAATCAGAAGCTCGAAGGGATAATTGACACTGGAGCCGATTGCTCTGTCATAAATAGGGGACAGTGGAGGCGCGAGTGGCCACTCCTACAGAGCCCTCAAGCAGTGACGGGGGTGGGGGGCAATAGATCTGCCATGAAAGCAGCACACGCCTTACAGTGGTCAGCTTTGGAAGAATCTGGACTCTTCACCCCACTGTGCCTACCCGACCTCCCCTTATGCATTATGGGGGTAGAGATATCTTGAGCCAGCTTAACCTGACACTTGCCACCCCTGATAGCCTGCGGGGAAATTAATTGGGGCCACTCTAGAGATGAGCTTTTCCCCCAGAATAACATGGATTAATAAGAAACCTATTTGGGTTGAGCAGTGGCCCCTGACAAAAGAAAAGCTCATCGCCCTCACAGACATAGTAATGACCCTCCTGCACGAGAACAAAGTGGAACCGTCCCTTAGCCCGTATAACTCCCCCCGTCTTTGTCATAAAAAAGAAAAGGGGGAGTTGGAGAATGTTGATTGATCTTCGGGCAGTAAATGCCAACATGATACCCATGGGGACCCTCCAACCTGGTCTCCCTATGCCCACTGCAGTCCCGCAAGGGTGGACTATTATAGTGATTGATGTTAAAGACTGCTTCTATAGCATTCCCCTCCACCCGGAGGACAAAGAAAAATTTGCCTTTTCCCTCCCCGCGATCAATTTCCAAGCCCCCCAGTAAACGTTATCAGTTCACCGTCCTACCTCAGGGAATGGCCAATAGCCCCACCCTGTGCCAGCTTTACATGGATACTCTGCTACATCCTATCAGAAAAGAATTCCAAATTGTGCGCTCCTGCACTTCTTGTGCTCCCTTTAGACAAGCCCTCCCCGCAGAGGGGTCTAACCCACGTGGGGACGGCCCCAATGCTCTTTGGCAGATGGACATTACTCACCTGGGTCGTAAGTACATCCATGTCTCGGTGGACACCTTCTCCTCCTTCACCTTCGCCTCTCTACAGCCAGGAGAAGCGGTTAAACACGTTCTCTCACATCTATATGCCCAGATGGCTGTCTTAGGCGTCCCCTCGGCTATCAAAACCGATAATGGGCCTGCCTACATCTCGAGAGCCTTTGCTTCCTTTTGCAAAGAATTTTCCATTTCCCATTCCACCGGGATCCCTTACAATCCCACTGGCCAAGCTTTGGTAGAAAGAGCAAATCGCACACTCAAAACTACGCTTTTTAAACAGAAAGGGGGGAGTTGGCAGGTCACTGACCCATTCAGACCTGTCTCAGGTACTATTTACCATGAATTTCCTACAAGTCAGGGATGACGGCACTACAGCCGCCCAGAGATTTTTCTCCCCAAAAGGACATGCTAAGAAAGAACCAACGCTCCTGCCCTCTCCCACCAAGGCCCTACCAGGCTCTAAAGTCATGTGGAGAGATGAAGAGGGAGGTTGGCATGGCCCTGTAACGGTAAAGAACAGAAGACAGGGCCACCTGTCATTTCATCCCGAGGATAAGATAGAAGAGCCAGAAAGATGGCTCCCTGTTTACAAGATAAGAGACCTTGATTAATGCCCAACCCTACAGGGTGAGAGGAATTTCTTTCTTTTTCAGGCCTTCTGATCATCGTAGGGATCCTTGGAGGTGCTCCATCTGAAGGAAATCCGACATGGGGAATACTCCGAGTTATTCCCTCTCCCCTTCCGGTAGCACGGAACTCCCCGATCTACCCTCGCCTGCTAGTGACCAATACATCGATGGGGCTCCCTTCTGCCTCGGTGGGGCCCCTCATGTGTGGCCACAGGGGAAGACATCGAGGATCCCATACCATGGAGGGATTGCCAGATGGCGGGAGGATACCCCCTTCAGGGTGAACAAGGACGCTGATTCTGGGAATCACCCTACTTGTTGTCTGTTTCTGCCGCCTAGCTAGGCGACAGAGGGGCTATATGCTTCTTACTCAGAAAGCCTTCATGGCCATGGAGACGGGGGAGGATCCCCAAGTCTGGCTAGCCGCCATGCATGACGTGTGACACCTAGGGGTAAGACGAGGTAAACCCCAAGACGGGCAACTTCTCCTGACCCAGCCACCTAAGACGGGCAAGGTCCTGGGTTGAAGGAGATGACCTAAGACAGGGTTCCTCGCCCCCGGCGGATCCCCAAGTCTGGCTAGCCGCCATGCATGACATGTGACACCTAGGGGTAAGACGAGGTAAACCCCAAGACGGGCAACTTCTCCTGACCCAGCCACCTAAGACAGGCCCTGAGGGTGTCGGGCGCCTAGGACGGGCAAGGTCCTGGGTTGAAGGAGATGACCTAAGACAGGGTTCCTCGCCCCCGGCTATCAGAGGCCAGTAGAAATGACACCGCTTAAGGCTAACCTCAGCACCGCTTAAGGTCACACCAAGTGATAACCTTGTAAAACAGAAAGGGGGAGATGTTGGGGCGGCGGGGGGAAGAGGCTTGGCGGTCGCTTAGAGGGGAAACATAATCACCTTATAAGGGAATGTTACAGAACTCGGCCCCTCATTGAGTAAGAGTTCATGGGAGGGAGGACAGAGGGGATAAAAGGGTCTGCTGAGAGGTGGGGGGAAGCGGGAATGTGATCACAGAAGAATAAAGACTCATGACCCACCTCAGGCGCTCTGTCTGGTTCTTCCCCCATCAAAGAGTGGGGGCCGGAGGTACCCCGAAGACTCACCACGCGTTGGACTGGTGAGTAAGAGGACGGACTAGCATTAAGAAGCCGGCGTTGTAAATAAAAACCCGGCAATGCAGCAAAGGCAGTTTTGAGGGGAAATATTATATCCCTAAATGCTTATATGAATAAAATAGAGAAAGAGGATGTCATTGAATTGGGCATACAACTAAAAAAGCTAGAAAAAGAACAAATTAAACATCCCCAATTAAATACCAGATTTGAAATTTTGAAAATCAAAGGAGAGATTAATAAAATGGAAAGCAAGAAAACATTGATCTCATAAATAAAAGTAAGAGTTAGTTTTATGAAAAAGCCAATTAAAATAGACAAACCTCTGGTTAATGTGATTTTCAAAAACAAGAAACAAGATAATTAAATTACCAGTACCAAAAATGAAAAGGATGAACTAAACACTAATGAGGAAGAAATTAAAGAGATAATTTAGAGCTACTCTGCTGAACTGTATGTCAATAAATTGGATAACTTGAATGAAATAGATGAATATTTACAAAAATACAAACATCCCAGGGTAACAGAAGAGTAAATTAATTACTTAAATAGGCCTATTCCAGAAAAAGAAATAGAAGAAGCCATTAATAAACAGCCTAAGAAAACATCTCCAGGTCTAGATGGATTTTCAATTGAATTGTACCAAACATTTAAGTGTCAAATAATTCCCATTCTACATAAACTATTTTTTTAATGGAAGAGAAAGGAGTTCTGCCAAACTCCTTTTATGACACCAACATGGTGCTAATACCTAAACCATGAAGAACCAAAACAAAGAAAATTATAGACCAATCTCCCTAATGAATATTGATGAAAAATCTTAAATAAAATTTTAGCAAGGAGACTACAGCAAGTTATTACCAAGATAATACATGATGATCAGTTTGCATTTATACCAGGCAAATAGAGATGGTTGAACATTAGGAAAACACTCAACATAATTAAACATACCAACAGTAAAGCTAACAGAAATCAAATGATTATCTCAACAGATGCTGAAAAATTCTTTGAGAAAATATAAATAGACTAGGTTATTATAGTCTTGTCATTATCTGGGTATGGAAGGGGAAATTTCTCCCCCCCCCTTACATGACTGAAACCAGGTAAAAAGGATGGAAGCTGGAGGTTGGGAATGAGAAGACACTACAAATTTGACATTTAACATGAAACAATAGGAGTCAAATTATATCTCAGGAGTCAATAATATTTTACACTTCAAAAAAAATTTAACAGCATAAAAAATTACAAACTTTGTTTCTAATTAAAAATTTCCTATTTTCATCATTCTCTGCATCAATAGTATTACTCTCTCCTCATCTAAGATACCAATTTTCTTGGGGTTTTTCTGATCAGGTAAAGGCATTTATAGGTGCTATCATTGAATTGTCAAGGTGGTATTGGCACAGACCAAGTCTGTGTCAATGTAGGGATGTAAGAAATGGATAAAAGGTCTTACATAGCACACTGACATTTTTTTACACACTAGTAGTTAAAGGTTAAGAGATTAATTTTAAATCATAAATACATAGATCAGATATATTAATTCCAAATTAAAGAACATCAGATTAGACAATACAAAGATTGATAATAAAAATCATTTTCTTTAATGAGCTTTAAATATATAGAAGTTGAGTTAAGGTGAAAGGGATATAAGACAAGTGCAAAATAAAGTGGATTGTAATGCTTGTAAAAGTTTACAATTCTATCCCTAAAACTAATTCTATGATAATCTCTGGGAAGCAGATAATCTTTTATTGTCCCAGATATATAGATGAAAAAATCTAATTGAAAAATAATATAGACAAAATATTATATGCAATATTAAGAGGCAGAGATCCCTTTCAGCAGAAAACATCAAGGAAGTTAGAGATTCTTATATTTAGAGCTGTAAGGCCTTAAAGAATATCAAGTCTAATCCTATTATTTGAAAAGCAATGAAATTAAATTCAGAAGAGGTTAAATGTCTTGCCTTGGGTCAAACAACTTTAAGACTTTTTTTTAAAAAAAAGAAGGATTAGAAAATAGGTTTTTCTAACTTTACAACCAGTACTTTCTTAGCACATGTTGTCTGTAAGAGGTGGATATTGATTTGGGTCTAGAAGAAAGAATATTTCAATTGGGGAAAGGAGAATATTCTTATCTCACTCATTAAGTGACTAGATTGGGTTAGTCTGCACTCAAAATTTGGAAGGAGAAGCATGGATGAGACAGAAAAGGTCACAATTTGGCTGTAACATGAAATGTGTGATTACTTATTTATACTGCTTTCCCATTTATTACATGTTATATCTTCCCTGAATAATTCCAAACCAGTAGACAAATTGATTAGGACATTATAAAATGAAAATTCTTGCTTTGTGTTTTGTCCCCAGACTATGTGTTTGCTGTCTCCAGACTATGAATTCGTTTCTCTTGTTTCTGTACCTTGTTTTATCAAATTTTTTTTTGTTGTGTCTACATGACACCAAAGAATTCTTTGAATTGATTTTTTGTGCATAACATCAATTGGCTGATTGACCTGACAAGTAGCTTGACATCATGTAAATAACCCTACACTCCTTAGAAAAAGCCATGAATGATTTTCATGTAATAGAGTGCTTTAACCCATTTTGATTTATTCTATAAATGTAAAGTAAAATGAACTGTACCTAGTCTCTGATGAACTACAACAGGTAGTTCAACAGGTAATTAATTACAACAGGCAATCTGAAATATCATGCTTTGGAAGTGGGGAGACGTACTGATGAATGTTTTCTTAGGAAGGTAATTATTGAAGGAGCTAGAGAAGTAAAGAAGGAAGGAAGGATTGGAGGGAAAAAAAGAAATGGAGGAAAGGAGGAAGAAAGAAAATGGTGAGAATGGAGAGAAATAGGGTGTGGAAAGATTGAGGAGGGGATGGAAGAGAAGAGTAAAGGAAAGGAAAGAGAAGAGGGCAAGAAGGGATATGGAGAAGAATGAATGAGAAAAAGGAAGGAGCAGTGATAGACAAACTTTCAGAAGTATTCCAGTTGACTGGAAGCTCATTGTAAATATTGAAAAAAACTCTAGGTTGCATGCCTAGGTGGCATGCAAAGATATTTCTGGAATTGGTCTCAGAAGACTGGACCTCAAATCACAGTTCTGCTTTTTTCTACAGTCTCTGTGACCATACCCAAATGTTCTAACCTCTCTGGGAGTTGTTTTCCTAATTTTTTAAATTAAGGAGTTGGATCCCACAATCTCTCAGGTCCTTTCCTTTTCTAAAACTATGACCCTTTAACATTCTTTTTCAGCCACATATTAAATAACCTTGAACACCTTCCTGATGCTCAGATTCTTCATCTATAAAATAGAGATAATAGGTCACAGAGTTGCTGTGAAATCAGACTGTGTAATATGTGTAAAACATCTTGTAAAAACAAATTGCTGTATAAGTAAGTTTTTGTTTGTATCTTTAATTTTGAAAATGTCCCTGTTCACTTTGACTTTTTCCCCCATTAATCTGGATCAATATGTAAATGTATAGAAGGATGCAGTGCTCAATATAGCTTGCTAAGATCTTTGTGTTTTTTAAATTTCATATATATATATAAATATTATATAATATATATAATATCTGCATTCTCTACCTTCCACTTCCCCTAACACATTTATTGAGAAAACAAGAAAACTTCTGTTGCAGAAATATAGCTTATTAAAACAAATTCATAAATTTATCATATTCCCCACCTCCCAAAAAAAACACACTCTGAGTCCATTGCATGCCCATTTCAAAATGGGTAGCATGTTTAATCTTTAGTCCTCTGAAAAAGGTTTGGTTCTTGTGTTGGTCAATATACCTAAGCTTTCAAAATAGTTTGATTTTACATTATTGATGCTATTGTTTAAATTGTTCTGCTAACATCATACTGGTCTTTCCATATTTCTTTCAAATATACTAACTGTTTCTTACAGAACAAAAATATTCCATTATATATATATACATACATATATCTGTATCTATGTATATAAATACATATTTAAATGTGTATGTGTATGCACACATACAGACAAAATCATATATAGACACTATATGTTTATATACATATTCCATAAGTTATGGACTAAAGGAAAATCATCTAAGTTTTCCATTCTTTGTCATAAAAGAAAGAATTATAAGTAGTTTTATTCATAAATGTTCTTTCCCTCTCTTTGTTCTCTTTGGGGTTTTGATAGAATAGTGGTATTTCTGGGTCAAAGTGTTAGAATCATAAAATAGTTTTGGGGGCAAAGTGGCAAATTGCTTTCAAGAATGACTTCAACCAATTCATAGTTAAAACAAATATGCCTTAGTGTACTTATTTTCCATAACCTCACCAACATTTTTCATTTCATTTTTTTTGTCATCTTTGACACTCTGATAGGTATAAAGTTCCTCAGAATTGTTTTTATTTTTCTATTAGTCATCTAGGAAATTTTTCCTCAGATTAGCAATAGCTTGGAATTCCTCCTCTAGAAACTGTCTATTTATATCTTTGGCTATTTATCAGTTGTTTAATCGTTCTTTCTCTTATAATTTGAATCATACCCCTGGATGTGTTAGAAAGGTTGCCTTTATTAGAAAAACCACAATTATTTCCCATAATTTATCTGTTTTTCTCAGTAGATTTATCTTCACTGGTTGAAGTTATGCAAAATCATTTTAATTTTATATGATCAGAATTTCAAAATTTAAGTGATCCTCTTAATTTCCTGTTTAATCATGTACCTTCTATACAAAGATCTGATGGTTAATTCTTTGTTCTTTAATTCATGTTATCACTATATATGTCCAAACCATGTTTCCAATTGGAGCTGGTTTAGTATACAGTGGGAGATTAGTTAGTCTATACATGACTTCTGCCACAATAATTTTCAGGTTTCCCAAGGAATATGGTTTTTTTTTTAGAGAATTATTTATTTATTTATTTTACTTTTTTTTTTTAAAATAATTTATTTTTTTATTTTCATTTTGTACAAATTTTTTTTAACATTAATAAAATGTTCTTGTTCACAAGTAAACAAAATACCCCTCCTCCCCCATGAATATAGATAAGACTTGCTTGGGCGAAAAAAGTAAAGGGGAGAGAAAAATAATTAAAATTTTTAAAAAAATTTAAAAAAATAACAGTAATAATTGTAGGTATGGCCAGTTGGCACAATGGACAAAGCACCAGCCCTGGAGCCATGAGCACCTATCCAGCATCGCAAACCCAACCATCACCCAGCCTTGTGACATGCAAGCCACCCGATCCCCACTGCCCTGCAAAAAACAAAAAGAAGAAAAAAAAAGACCCCAAATAAAATAAAATAGTAATGAGAGTAGGGGTGGCTGGGTGGCAGACAGAGCATTGGCCCTTGAGCCAGGAGCACCTGGGTCCAAATCCAGCCCCAGACACCCAAAGATCACCCTGCTATATGGCCCCAGGCAGGCCATCCAGCCCCACTTGCCCTGCACCCTCCCCCAAATAATAATAACAAAAAATGTGTTTGTCTTTGTTCCAACACCAACAACTCTGTCATGGGTGCTTCTTATTCTTTATGATAAGTCCATCACAGAGGTTACTTCCATATTTTTCCACCGTTGCCATTGCTGATTGCAACTCCCTCCTTTCTTATTTCTCCACTACCATGTACTCTATTTTCTCTCTCCTTTCACTCTGACTCTGCTGTAGGGTCATTGACTGGCTCAGTATACAGATCCCTAGTCCTGGGGCCAAGAAGCCCTGAGCCCCCATACCACCCCTTAGGGCCAGAATCCACCTGGCCCTATGGTCCTGGGAAGGCCTTCCAATCCCAGCCCCTTGCATGAAGTAAGAAAGAAAATGTGTTATATCTGACCACTCTCCCCACATGGTTCATCCTCTCCTCCTTTATTCACATCCCCACCCCTTCCCCCTGCTCCCCCCTCCTTCTTACTCCAGATGTCTATACCCCATTGAGTATATTTGCTGTTTCCTCTCCTAGCCATTTCTGATGAGAGCAAAGGTACCCTCATTCCCCCTTGCCTCCCCCCTTCCATATCATTGCAATAGCTCATTGTAATTAAAAAATATCTTATTATGTGAAATATATTAGACTATTCCCCCTCTCCTTTTTCTTTCTCCCATTCCATTTCCCTTTTTTTCTATTGACTCCATTTTTACACCATATTTTATCTTCGAACTCAGCTTTCTCCTGTGCTTCAACTATAAAGGCTCTCTCTACTTGCTCTATTAACTGAGAAGATTCATATAAGTATTATCAGTGTCATTTTTCTATGCAGGAATACATGCAGTTCATCCTCATTAAGTCCCTCATATTTCCCCCCTCTCCTCCAATCTCCATGCTTCACCTGAGTCCTGTATCTGAAGATCAAACCTTCTGTTCAGCTCTGGCCATTCCAAAAGGAACATTTGAAATTCCCCTGGTTCATTGAAAGTCCATCTTTTTCCCTGGAAGAGGACATTCAGCCTTGCTGGGTAGTTCATTCTTGGCTGCATTCTAAGCTCTTTTGCCTTCCGGTATATTGTATTCCAAGCACTACAAGCTTCCAATGTAGTTGCTGCTAAGTCCTGTGTGATCCTGACTGCAGCTCCACGATATTTGAACTGTGTCCTTCTGGCTGCTTGTAATGTTTTCTCTTTGACTTGGGAGTTCTGGAACTTGGCTATAATATTCCTAGGGGTTGGTTTTTTAGGATCTCTTTCTCTGGGGGATCGGTGGATTCTCTCCATTTCTATTTTGTACTCTGCTTCTAGAATATCAGGGCAATTTTCCTGTAGTAATTCTTTGAAAATGATGTCAAGGCTCTTTTCCTGATCATGACTTTCAGGTATTCCAATAATTTTTAAATTATCTTTCCTAAGTCTGTTTTCCATATCAGTTGTTTTTTCAATGAGCTATTTCACATTTTCTTCTAATTTTTCATTTTTTTGGTTTTGAAGTATTGATTCCTGGTTTCTGGTAAATTCATCAGTCTCCCTAAATTCTATTCTTTGTCTGAAGGATTTGTTCTCCTCAGAGAGTTTTCTTATCTGTTTTTCCATCTGGCCAATTTTGCTTTTTAAAGCATTCTTCTCCTCAATAACTTTTTGAACTGTTTTATCCATTTGACCTAAGCTGGTTTTTAGCATGCTATTTTCTTCAGCATTTTTTTGGATTTCCTTGACTAAGCTGCTGACTTCATTTTCATGTTTTTCCTGCATCTCTCTCCTTTCTTTTCACAGTTTTTCTTCCAACTCCCTCATTTGATTTTCAAAGTCTTTTTTGAGCTCTGTCATAGCCTGAGCCCAATTTCTGTTTTTCTTAGAGTCTTTAGATGCAGGAGCTTGTGCTTCCTCATCTTCACACTGAGTATTTTGATCCTTCTTGGGCTCATTTGCAAAATATTTCTCAATAGTCTTCCTTTTGTTTCTCTGCTTGCTCATTTTCCCATCCTGGGCCTGGTTTGGGGTGCTTCCTGAGCTTTTGGGTCACTCTCACAAGGGTCTCAGTGTGTGAGGCTCTGTCCTCTCTCCTGGTCTGTGAATGACCATAAGCACCCCCCCCCCTGCCACTGGGCTGAGGTGGGGGGGGCCCTGCTGTTCTATGGGGGGTCCTAGACTTCGATCAGGATCTGAATGTGGTCAGAGCCCCAGAGTCCTGTTCCAGAGCCAGAGGACAGAGCTCAGCAGTCTCTCTTCACTCCCCTCCCTCAGCTCAATGGGCTCATGCCCTGGGGGCTCCCGCTTACTGGCTCCGCCTGCTTCTGTTTCCAGCTCTGGGCTGCAGAAAGACCAAGCTGCTCCCTGTGTGCCCCAAGGGCTGGGCTCCATGTGCTTGCTCTGGTAGAGGTCCCTGCTGTTCCCCAACTTTGTGCCCGGTGCTCCCCCAGGGTGTAGCTCAGGAGACTCCCCCGCAGCTGTGAGCGGAGGCTCCCAGTACCCTGGGGCTGACTCTGGGAGACTGAAGTTCTTTCGCTCTGGCAGGCCACCCCTCTGGCGGACCGCCTCTCCGATCCCAGGGAGCAGAGCCTTTCTGCTCTTTTCCAGGTTACCTTGAGTAGGAGAACTGCCTCATTGGGTCCTTCTGTGGGTTCTGTCTCTCAAAAGTTTATTTAGAGTCCTTAGCTGATGAGTTTTATCAGAGAGCTCCTAAGACTGGATCCCTTCTTGCCTGCATCTTGGCTCCTCCCCTGAGGAATATGTTTCAAAAGATGAGGCTTCAGAGAGCTTATGTCACCAGATGGGAAGTATCAGTAGGAAGACTGAACCCAGGCCCTTTTTAATTTGAATGTAACATGTACTATACTATACCAAGTTGGTTCTCCTTCAGAAGCAGTTTATTATTGATAACCAGAGTAGTACCTTGTATGTATTAGTTCCTTTATGCTTCAAAAGTTCTTAAATTTGAGAATTTAGACTTTTATAGTCTACCTTTTATAACCTCTTTAATAAATTCCAGAAATAGGAGTGATGACAAAAATCACAGACATAATAAAGAAAACACAAGTTCTTGTGCTCAAGAATCCAAATGGTTGATGGTAATTTAAGCAAGATAATTTTAAGCCATCTAGAAATTTATTTTTGAATGAGTCCTTCAGTAAAATTCAGTGACTACTTATGTAAGGTTTAGATGTGCTATGCTAAATGGTAGGGATAAAAAGACAAAATAGGGTAATCCCTACCTTCAAAAAGCTTATATTTTTTCTACTGAAGGAAGAGGATGAAATATTATATGTACAAATACATTGATACAGATAGATTTGTTATATAAATATACGTTTACATATTATATATATGCATTTTGTGCATATCATAATAGTATATATGAAAGAGAAATAACCACAAAATATTGTTCAAAAGAGAGAGCAATAAAAAATAGTATATAGATAAAAATAAAATTCCTCAAAGAAAATATAAATTGAACTGAGCCATGAAAATATAGATGGACCTTAGAAGGTTGAAATGAGGAGGGTGATTTTAAATATGGAAGTCAGATTATACAAAGACATAGAGACAAAAGATAAAATATTGAATTTGGGGAACAGAAAATTGTCTTGTTTTAGAAATATGCTTGAGCCAAGTCTAAAATTGTAGCGGTAGCATTTACATATTAGGTCTTGTTTAATTGCTTAATTATTAAAGATTTACTAGCACCCCTTTGGATTGTTTGACAAGAATATGAAAAGTAGGAAGACAAATAAACTAGAAAGATAGGCAACAAAAGTCAAAGGATGTATACAAATATCATTCTGAGAAGTTTGTGGTTTTCACATGGGGGAAGGAGAAATCATTGGAGATTATTGAGTAGGGATGTGACATGAACTGATTGGTGTCTTATGAATATTATTTTGGCAGTGTGGAGGAGAGATTGAATGTAGGGAGATTGGGATTGGGGGGAATGGGAAGGATGTGTCTTCAGGAAGATAAGTCAGAAAATTCTTACAAAAGTTAATAAGGGTTTGGCCACGTGAATAGAGAAAAATGTGACATACTGGGGAGGAACTAACAAATCTTGGTGACTGATTGAGTATGGGAATATGAGGAACAGAGATGAAAGAGTTAAAGAGTTAAACCAATGTTATGAACCTTAGCTGGAAGAATGATGGCGTCTTAAAAATGGATATTCAGAGCATAAGGAACATATAATGATACTTTATAAAGTATAAAATATAATTTATTTCATTTCTGAAATATTAGAGAAAATGGTTTTCTGAAATATCTAATCATACTATAAAAGAGTAGTGGAGTCAGATGACATTAAACCTTGAAAGAAATATTGAATCTATCTAGTCCTACTCCTATCATTTATAGATGAGGAAACCGAGCTCATAAAATATTAACTGGTACCTAAAGTGGCATAGTTTTTCAGTGGTAGATTAAAAATTAGAACTTATTTTGTTTAATTTGTTTCATTCCGTAAAAGAATTCAAGGAGCTTTGATTGACTGCCAACTTTGTGATAATAACTATAGACAGACCTCATTCAGACAACTCGAGCATGTAAAAAGAAAGATCAGCATACAAAAATAAAGCATAAATTTGGACTCAGATGTTAAATTTTCCAGTTTTCACCTGGTAAAAAATGTAAATGCTAATGGCTTTGAATTGGCAAAAGGGAAAAAAAATTCTATAATCACAATGAAGCTTGCATTGAGATAAAAAGAGATAGTACCATCTAATTTTCTAAATAGACACTAAAGTTCACCTTGAGGCTACTTTACACTGCTAGGGAGTGAATGAAAAATAACTCATTTTGTCTCATAGTCATCTTTCACTTCAGTAAGTATTTAAACATTTGTTTTAACATCACTTTTCTGGACTGCTAATTCTAACTGCTTTCAACTTCCTTTAGCTCTTGCAATTTAATTTCTTTAATGAAAAACTTCACAGTAAAAAAAAAGAACAGAAATTGCATTCTAGTGAAGAATTGTGAGATCAAATAAAAAATTAGAAAGTAAAAAAGTGATGGGGAAATTTCATTATAGTTTTATTTGTTATTGATTAGCAGGTAGTTAGTTGGTTCAGGGACACAACACCACCCTGAAGTCAGCAAGATCTGAGTTCAAATTGGCCACAGATATTTGACACTTGTTAACTCTGTGATCTTGGGCAATTAATTTTACCCTGATTGCCATATTCAGGGTCATCTCCCGTCATTCTGATACATATCTGGCCCCTGGACCCAGATGACTACAGAGGAGAAAGTGAGGCTGAGGACTTAGCAAAGCACTCCCTCATTCAAATACAATTCACTTGTTTGTCATGGTATAACCTCCCTGATGTCATAATCGTCTTCAAGAAAGAAAGATAAATATCAATCAATCCATCAAGAGTGGCAGGCAACATTAGATTTTGTCTTACATAAAGTGAATTTAGATATTTTTAGTAAAAATGATAGAGATGAAGTTAAGAATTTAGCAATAAAAAACTAGGAAACGGTAAGAGTAGAACTAAGCACAGGTCAATTTCATATAACTCATATCCAGATAAGACTATAAAGAGGACTAGATTTACACATAAAGGATGATAACATACATAAATTAGAAAAACATAGAATGAGTTCTTTTATCATATCTATAGACAAGGGAAGAATTTAGAATTAAAAAAATATAGAGCCCATTACAAAATGCAAAACAGATCATTTTGATTAAATATAATTAAAAAGTTATTGCACAAACAAAACCAATGTAACCAAAATTTAAAGGAAAGCAAAAATCCTGGGGGTATGAGTCCTGTTTACAAAAATAAGAGTCATTCTCCAATTGATAGATTATGAAAGGTTACAGATATCAAAGGTAACTCTAGTTGTATGAAAAATTGTCCTAAATTATTATGGATTAGACAAATGCAAACCAAACATCTCTTAAACTTAGTGGACTAAATGGAAATAAACTACTTGTAATTTTATTTTTTAAAACTTTTTCCAATTACATGAAAAGGCAGCTTTCGATTTTCATCCATTTGCAAGTTGTTGAGTTCCACATTTTTCTACCATCCTCCCTTCCCTCTTCTCATCTCATAGCTGTGAACAATCTAGTCTAAGTTGTTCATGTACAATCGTGCTTAACATATTTCCATAATAGTCATGTTGTAAATGAGGAGTTAGAACTAAGGCGGGGGGGAAGCATGAGAAACAAAGGAAAAAACATAAATGAAAATTTAAAAAGTGAACATAGTATGATTTGCTCTGCATTAAGACTCCAGAGTTTTATGTTTTTATTTTTTTCTGGATGTGGACATTTTATGGTCTCTCAGAATTATCTTTGGTCACTGAACTGCCAAGAGGAGCTGTGTCCATCATAACGGACCATCTCATAATGATGCTATTAATGTGTACAGTGTTCTCCTGACTCTGCTCACTTCACTCAGGAAAAGTTCTTGCCAGTGTTTCCATGCTTTGCTAAAAGTTCAACTGCTCATGATTTTTCATTGAACAATTAACACTTCAAAAAATTCATATACTATAATTTGCTCAGTTATTCTCCAATTGATGGGCATTTCCTCAATTTCCAATTCTTTGCTACTATACAGAGAACTGCTAAAAATATTTTGTACATATGGATCTCCCCCCTTCTAGTGATCTCTTTGAGATAGTTTTGCTTTCTTTAAAATTTCATTTATTTTGAGTTTTACGATTCCCCCCCCAATCTTCCTTCCCTTCCCCCCCAAAGGAGGCAGTCTGTTAGTCTTTACAATGTTTCCATGGCACACATAGATCTAAGATGAATGTGATGAGAGACAAATCATATCCCTAAGGAAGAAAAATAAAGAGATAGCAGAATTAAATAGGGAGATAACTTTATTTTTTTCTAAATTAAAAGTAATAGTCTTTGGTCTTTGTTGAAATGCCACAATTCTCTCTCCAGATACAGATCATATTCTCCATTGCAGATATCCCCAAATTGTCCCTGATTATTGCACTGCAGGAATGAGCAAGTCCATCAAATTTGGTCATCACCCCCATGTTGCTGTTAGGGTGTACAATATTTTTCTGGGTCTGCTCATCTCGCTCAGCGTCAGTTCATGCAAATCCTTCCAAGCTTCCCTGAATTTCTATCCCTCATAACAATAATGTTCCATGATATACATATACAACAGCTTGTTAAGTCATTCCCCAATTGAAGGACATTTACTTAATTTCTAATTCTTTGCCACCACAAACAGGATTGCTATGAATATTTTTGTATAAGTGATGTTTTTACCCTTTTTCATAATCTTATCAGGGTATATGGGATATAGATTTAATGCTGGTATTGCTGGATCAAAGGGTATTTGAATTTTTATTACCCATTGGGCATAGTTCCAAATTGTTCCTCAGAATGGATGGATTTAAAACTGCATATAATTTAAGTCTTTTATTTATGTAGGAATTTGTTTCATGATCCCTTCTTGATGGTTTATAATAATTGGTTTATCTAAAATGAAATTTGCAAATCAACATGTACTTATAGATGAACAACTTTTCAGTACTCTTTTAATAATCAATAACACCCATAAATTACATTAGAACATAATCTTCTCATATGTAATGGTATTATCCCAATTTTAAGGATGAGGAAACTGAAAGTAATTGAGATTATATGTTAACCACAGTTTAACAGATAGTTTGGAAATTATCTTCAAGCCAAACATTGACTTTAGATGGTAATAATGTTTTCACAGGAATCCCTTTCTACAAAACTAAAAATCAGCAATTCCTAAGTAGAATTTGTGAAAGGGAGGAAAACCAAAGTGCTAGTAATAATAAATAAATAAATAAAATACAACTACAATTATACCTTTGTTCATATTCTAATTGGAGTTTTGAGTCTTCATTTATAGTCTAAAACACTTCAACTAATTAACTGGATATTTTGTTTGCTCAGTGCCTGCTAATTGTTTTAATTGTGCCTAGGCTATATAGATTTCAGGAAAATAGTTAACCATATCTTTTAGGCTTTCCTTGTGGGCAAAATAAAGATGTATAAGATAACAATGCTATATTTGAGTAGATTTGTAACTATTGACTATACTATCTTGATACAAAGAAAAGTATTACTATTTATGTGGAAGAAGGTTTTATTCCCCAGGGAATTATTCTCATCTCTGAACTGCATAACACTCAATTCAAAAAGAAATTAAAAGTCATTAATTGTGAGCAAGGCACCAAACTAAATTCTGTAAAAATAAAGTAAATCCAACATTAGATCTTGGAGTAATATATCTTAGGGAATTTTTATCAATTATTTTGATGAAGGAATAAATGACATACTTATAGTTTGTGGATAACACAAAGTTGAAATAAATATTTACTGATAGATTGAACAAAAAAAATTCAACAGGAAAGGATGATGGACAACATAAAATAAAACTAAATTTTACAAGCGATAAATGCTAAATTATATACTTAAAATATAAAATAAGCTTCATAAAAAGGATGAGAATGGTACGGTCATGAATGGGTCACAAGTTTTCGTGGCAAGTTTTAGTACCTATAAAAGTTGACACAGTCTTAGGTAAAATTGAACAAGGAATAATATTCTAGTCTAGGAAACATGTTTTGAGTAGACCAGACTAGAATATAGGCTTACGTTCTAGAAGTCACATTGTAGAAAGGCCATGGAAGATGTGGGAAGCAACCAGCATGGTAAAAATCAATCTTATATGACATTCATTTGAATTTCTAGGGTATTTAATCCCAAGAAAAGAAGATTTTGGAGTAGGTACAGAATTACTTTCTTTGAAGAGACAGCATGCAAAAGAAGAATTAGTTATTTTTAACTATGTACACAGCCTCAAAGTCAAGTCAATAAGTATTTGTTAAGTGTTTAATTATGATGTCCTTTAAACAATGATAGGTTTCTTGTCTTGCTTAATATGAATAGTAGTAGCACACTGTGCAGGTTATAGTAGGTGTTACAAACACTTTGAATTGACTATATGCCAGATTCTTTAATAAACATTGAGAAAACAAAGGAAGACAAAAGCATGATCTTTGAAAGAACCCATATTCTAATGCAAGAAAAATATGAGTGTCAAGAGCATATAATCTCAGACAGAAGACATCAGGAGACATATTGAATATAAGAACTTGAAGCAGTGGGTAGAAGCTCCAGGGTCAGGAGGAGTTGAGTTTAATTCTATTCTCAGACACTTGATCAGGGTAGCTGGATAGTGAACTTAAACTCTGAGCACCAGCTCTGGAGTCAGGAGATCTGAAATCAAATTTGACCTCAGAGAGGTGACACTTATTAGCTGTATGAGCTTGGGCAAGTCAATTAACCTTGATTGTCTTGCATTCAGAATCATTTCCTGTATACCTGAATCAGATCTGGTCACTGAACTCAGATGGCTCTGGAGGAGAAAGTGATACTTATGACTTAACATAGCACTTTCCCTCACTCGAATCCAATTAACTTGCTTGTTATGGCTTCAGTTCTCTGATATCATGGACTTTTTCAAAGAAAATACACATTTTCATTTGACTCTCAATGTTAGTTATTTTTTCATTTTTTTCCAATTACATTCAAAGATAGTTTTCAACATTCATCTTTTTGCAAGCTTTTAAGTTCTACATTTTTCTGTCACTCCCCTCCTTTCCCCCCTTTTCCAAGTAATCATATATAGAATAGATATGTATAATCATGTTTAACATATTAACTTATTAGTCATGCTGTGATAGAAGAATCAGAAATAAAAGGAAAACAAAACATGAGAAACAACAGAATAGATGTTTTAAAAAGTCAAAATATTATGCTTTGGTTTGCATTCAGGATCCAGAGTTTTTCTCTGGATGTGGAAGGAATTTCTATATGTAAATCTAGAAAGATATGATAACCAATGCTAAGTGAGCAGAAACAGGAGGACGTTTCTCTCTCAGCTGTTCCATGAGCAAAGACATGTCTATTGTGAGTGAATGAATGTGGCATCCTAAGGAAAAAACTATGGAGTCTGAAAGAAGATCAAGAATAAAATTTTAACTTTTTAAAGGTGATTGTATGTTTCTTTTTTCATAGTCAAGATTTTTATCCATTTTTGATTCTTCTTTCACAACATAACTGATACTTAAATGTTAAACATGATTTTATATATATATATATATATATAAACTATATCAAAATACTAAATTTTATTTAAAAAAAAAGGGGGAAACGAAGGAAGGGAGGGAAAATAGTAGTATGCAAAATCCTACAAAATCTCTGTAACCAGGGCAGCTAGGTGGCATAGTGGATAGAGCACTGGCCCTGGAGTCAGGAGTACCTGAGTTCGAATACAGACTCAGACACTTAATTACCTAGCTGTGTGGCCTAGGGCAAGCCACTTAACCCCATTGCCTAGCAAAAACCTATAAAAACAAAAAAATAAGACAAAAAAACCCTCTGTAACCAAGATAAAAATAAATGTAATAAATTGGGAAACAATTTTTACAACTAGTATTTCTGACAAAGGACTCATTTCTAAAATATACAGAGAACTGAGTCAAATTTATAAAAAAAAAAAAGCAAGTTATTCCCGAATTGACAAATGGTCAAAGGATATGTGGAGGCAATTTACAGATGAAGAAATCAAAGCAATCCATATTCATATGTAAAATTGCTCTAAATCATTACTATTAGAGAAATACAAATTAAAGCACCTCTGAGGTGCTACCTCACACCTCTCAGACTGATCAATATTACCACAAAGCACAATGATCAATGTTGGAAGGGATCTGGGAAATCTGGGACATTGATGCATTGTTGATGGAGCTGTGAACTCATCCAACCTTTCTGGAGAGCAATTTGGAATTATGCCCAAAGGGCAACAAAACTGTGCATATCCTTAGATCCAGCAATAGCACTACTGGTCCTATACCCTGATGAGATCATGAAAAAAAGGTAAAAACATCACTTGTACAAAAATATTCATAGCAGCTCTGTTTGTAGTGGCAAAGAATTGGAAATTGAGTCAATGTTCATTAATTGCAGAATGACTGAACAAATTGTAGTATATGTATGTGATGGAACACTATTGTTCTATTAGAAACTAGGAGGGATGGGAACTCAAAGAATCCTGGAAGGATTTGCATGAACTGAAGCTGAACAACATGAGCAGAACCAGAAGAATATTACACACCATAACAGCAACATCGGATTGATGATCAATCTTAATTGACTTGCACATTCCATCAGTGCAACAATCAGGGACAATTTGGGGATATCTGAAATGGAGAATACAATCTGTATCCAGAGAAAGAATTGTGGAGTCTGAACAAAGATGAAAGACTATTACATTTAATGTAAATAAAAACTTAACTTATCATTTGATTTAGCTATCTCTTACATATTTTATTTTTTTTCCTTAAGGATATGATTTCCCTCTCAATACATTCAAATTGGATCAATGAATGGCTTGGAAACCATATAAAGACTAGCAGACTACCTTCAATGGGGGAGTGGGGGAAGGGAAGAGATTAGGTGGAAAAATTTAAAATTCAAAAATAAATTTTTTTTGAAAAAAGAAAACTATCTTTACATGCAATTGGAAAAATGAAATACAAATATAAACATATAAATGTCTTTGTGTTTATATTATATATATTTATATATATGCAAAATGAGCAAGTAAAATAGCAAATCCTAGAAACAATCCATAATTTCATTCAAGTGAATGACAATAAGGAGATACACCAAATTGTATGAGATTCAGCCAAAGTATAAATGAATAAATTAGAGGAGATCAATGAATTAAAAATTCAAAACAAAACTGGAAAAAGAACAAATAAAAGCATCAATTAAATACCAAATAAAAATATCATGAACAGTAAAGGAAAGGGCAATGACATTGAAAGTAAGATAAATATTGATTTAGTAAACAAAACTATTATTTCATTTTTTGAAGACAATGTAATCAATAAACCTTGTACTAAAAAGAATTTTTAAAAGAAAGAAGAAAACCAAATTACCAGAATCAGAAATGAAATAGATGAATTTATCATCAATAAGAACATTAAAGTAATAATTCAAAGTCATTTTACCCAAATATATGCCAGTAAATCTGACAATCTAAGTAAAATAGAAGAATTTCTATAGAAATCTGAATTTCTCAAATTAACAAGAAAGGAATTAAATGCTCAAATAATTCCATTTAAGAAAAAGAAAAGGAATAAATCATAAATGAAATCCCCAAGAAAAAAATCTACAGAATATGAGATATAACATTGTCCCCATTAACAACGCTGTGAGATGATCAACCTTGATGGAAGCAGCTTCACTCAGTGGTTTAGCAAACTAGGACAACTATATTAGATCAGCTATGGACAATGTTATTCCCCAAATCAAATAGATTTACCAAGATTAAAATAATAATTACTTCCAATACTAAACTACTTGGGAAAATAGTCAAAGAAGGAGTCCTAAAAGATTCCTTTTATGACATTAATATGGTACTAATATGAAGAGCCAAAGCAGAGAAAAAAATATTACTGACCAATTTGCCTAATAAATATTAATGCAAATATTTTAAATAAATTGTTGGCAAAGTGTTTTCAGAAATTTATTGCCAAATAATTCAATATGAACAGGTGGGATTTTAACAGGTAAGATTTATACCAGGAATGTATGACTTGGTACAATATTAGGAAAATTGTCTGCATAATTGATATCAATAATAAAACTATCAGAAATTATATGAAAAGCTCAACAGTCAAAGGAAATGGATAGACAGTTTTCAAATGAAGAAATTAAAGTTATCTATAATTATATGAAAAATGCTCCAAATAATTATTGATTAGAGAAATGCAAATTAAAACAGCAATGAGATATCGCTTCATTCCTATCAGATTGGCCATGATGAGAAAAAAGGAAAATGTTGGAGAGGTTGTGGGAGGATTGGGATCTTGATGCATTGCTGGTGGAGTTGTGAATGGATCCCATCATTCTAAAGAGCAATATGAAACTGTGCCCAGAGAGCAATAAAACTGTTCATACTCCTTGACCCTGCAATTCCAATTCTGTCTATATCTAGAAGAAATTATTAAAAATGGTAAAATTCTTTCATGTTCCAAAATATTCATAGCAACTCTTTTTGAAGTGGCAAAGAATTGACAACTGAGGGGATACCTGTCAATTGGGGAATGGCTAAACAAGTCATGGTACATAAATAATATGTAATAATATTTTTTTCATAAGAAACCATAAATGGTCAGACTCTAGAGAAGAAAAAAAGTATTGAGTTCAGGTTTTTTTTGCTGTTTTTTTTTAGCATTCCTAAGCCCAGGGAGCAAGGCTTCTAGGGATCTAAACAATCTTAATTGCTGTCACTATTAATTAGAGAAATGCAATTTAAAACAACTCTGAAGAGAAGCATGTACTGTCTTACTGGATCTGATGCTGAGCAAATGTAAAAAAACCAAGAGAACAATGTATACATTAACAGCAACAGCCTTGATGGAAGCAGCTCCTCTCAGTAGTTCAGAGAGCTAGGACAACCATATTAGATAAACTAGGAACAATGTTATTCCCCATACAGAGGAAGAAAAACAAAACAAAACAAAAACAAACCAAAAAAACCCTTCAAAATTTGATGAACACCATAAAAATTCTCTCTCATGTGCCCCTTTCCCTGAATCCTAATTCCTCATACTGAAAAATGACTAATCTGCAAATGTTTCTCAAAAATATGTGTAAAATGCTCACCTGACTGCCACTGAGGAGAGGGAAGTTAGAAGGGAAGGTGGAAGGAAATTTTGTATCTTAAAAATATACATAGGTATATGGATGAAAAAATAATTAAATCGATTATACTTTTAAAAAAGAAAATTTCAACAGATGCTGAAAAATCTTTTGAGAAAATATAGCAATGATTCCTATAAAAACATTATAAAGCACTATAAAACTATCACTTTTTGCATATAAGTTCATTGCATATTTAGAAAATACTAGAGAATCAACTAACAAATTACCTAAAACAATATTAACAAAGTCGTGATTGAAAATAAATCCACTTAAATCATCAGCATTTCTATATATTACCACCAGAGCCCAGAAAAAAAAAGAGAAATAAAGAAAGAGAAATTGGACTCAAAACAACTGAATGCAACATAAAATATGTGGGAGGGTACATGCCAAGAAAACCACAGGTATTTTATGATTGTAATTACAAAACATTATTTACAAATACTAGATCTACACTATTAGAAAAATATCAATTCTCCATGGTAGGCTGAGATAATATAATTAAAAATGACAATTTTATCTAAATTAATATAATCAATGTCATACCAATCAGATTATGCAAAAAATAGTTCTAAAACTTGAAAAAATAATAAAAATGTGTCTGGAAGAACCAAAGATCAACAATATCAAGAGAATAAACAGAAAACAAATGCAAAGATATTTGATCTAAAACTGCAGTATAAAGCATCAATTAACAAAACTGTTTGGTACTGGATAAAGACTAGATGAGGAGGAAGAGGAAAAAGAGGAAGAGAAAGAGGACAAGGAGGACAAGGAGGAGGAAGATGATAACTGATGATGATGATGATGATGATGATGATGATGATGTGTATCCTTCATTTTCAAAGAAGACGATGGCATTAGATAGGAGATGCTATGACAAGACAGTCAATTGAATTTTGAATTAGTAAGAGCCATACTAAGTCACGAACCTCACTTTCTCCTCTGGAGTCATTTCAGTAGTCAGATATGAATAAATAAGATTGGAGATGGCCCTGGATGCTAGGCAATCAGGGTTGAATGACTAAGTGTCTAGTGGTTGAGGCCAGATTTAAACTCAGAACCTCCTTTCTCCAGAGCTGATGTACTGTCAACTGCACCATCTAGTTGGCTAAGAAATAGTGGTTGATTGGAATAGATGAAGTTTTACAAGTCACAGTAGCATAATCTACTGTTTGATAAACCCAATCACTCCAGCTCCTAGTGCTCAATATTTGACAAAAACTGAAAAATTTGACAGAAACTAGGTATGGATCAACATTTCATACCTTGTTGAAATGATTTAGACATAAATGGTGATACCATAAAACAATTAGGAGAAAAAGGAAACATTTGTCTGTCAGATTTATGGACCTAAGATTTTATGATCAAAGAAGAGACAGAATATATGAAATATATATGAATATATTCATATATGAATATATGAAATTCAAAACAGATAATTGTGATCATATTAAACCAAGAATATTTTAAAAAGCTGGAAAAAATTATTTACAATGTTTCTGAAAAAGGCATCATTTCTAAAATATATAGAGAATTTAGTCAAATATATAAGAAAACAAATAATTCTCCAATTGGTAAATGATCAAAGGATATGACAGGCAGTTTCAGAGGAATAAATCGAAGCTATCTGTAGTCATATAAAAAAAGTATAGAATTCAGGTTTTGTTTTATTTTAGCATTCCTAAGCCCAGGGAGCAAGGCTTCTAGGGATCTCAGCACTCTTAATTGCTGTCACTATTAAATAGAGAAATGCAATTTAAAACAACTCTGAAGTACCAGCAAATAAAATAATAAATGTTGGAGGGAATGTGGGAAAATTGGGATCTAAATCACTGCTGGTTGAGTTGTGAACTGATTCACTCATTCTGATGAGCAATTTGAAATTCTGTCCGAAGGGCTAAAACAACTTGTGCATTGCCTCTGCTCAAACAATGCCAGTACTAGGTCTGTATCCCAAAGAGGTCATACAAAAGGAAAAAGACCCACAAATACAAGAATATATATGTGTGTGTGTGTGTGTGTGTGTGTGTGTGTGTGTGTGTGTGTGTATGTATATATACTGAAGTTCATTTTAGTGGTGGCAAAAAATAAGAAGTTGATGAGATACCCTTCTATTGGGAAATATAATGGAATATCAAAACTCTATAAGAAGCATAGACAGATTTCAGAAAAACCTAGAATGATTTATAAGAACTGATGTTGAGCCTATACTCAACACTGTATGCCCTTATAAACTTAATGTGATGATCAACTGTGATAGACTTAACTCTTCTTAGCAGCATACTGATTAAAGAAAAATTTAAAAGATCTGTGATGGAAAATGTCATCTGCATCCAGAGAAACAATAATGGAATACTTAATGCCAATCAAAGCCTAATATTTTCACCTTTTTAAGTTTTCTCTTTTGCTTTTTTCTTCACTTTTTTCCTTTATGTTCTGATTCTTCTTTCACAATATGACTAATATTAAAATGTGTGTAACACAATTATATATGATCTATATAAGATTACTTGTTATTCTAAAATGTAATGAGTGAAGGTGGGAGGGAGAAAGTTTTGGTTCAAAAATGAAAGTTGAAAATTATCTTTACATATATACAGTCAGAAAAAATAATAATGATCATAAAAAGAAATGTCATAGTAAGAATTTTTATAATGGAATATTTCTCCATAGCACCAAGGTTCACTCTTTCACAAATACACATCATCTGTCAATAATGGGTTTATGTAGAGTTCTTACAAGAAAAGAACCCATGGAGAAATGTATAGATATGAAGCAACAACTGACACATTCATAATGTCAGGAACATTCCTGTTTTCTGGTCATGACATCACATTAATCTAACTGTCTCTGATCCCAGGGTCTCCAATGAATGTATTGCTGCCTTTTTGCTTGTTGAGCTCTTGGAAAATATAAATAAAAATGATTCTCATTGGCCTCCAGATTGTGTGTGTGTGTGTGTGTGTGTGTGTGAGAGAGAGAGAGAGAGAGAGAGAGAGAGAGAGAGAGAGAGAGAGAGAGAGAGAGAATGAGAATGAGAGAGAATACTTTACTACCTGGATGTTTGTAATTATATGGATAGACAGGAGGTATAGACAAGTTGTCAAGTTGTGACTGATTGGGGAAAGAATAACTAGAGCTGCCAAGACCCATTTCTGATGACAGAGCTCTATTTGTACTCCCAACAGGCTATTACCAGAGACATTTTTTTGTAATTTATTTCTGTACCTGGCCCCTTCCTTTTTTTTCCTTGGTTCCAGCCAACATGACATATACTAGTAGAATAATTTATCAGGTGAATTGATTTTGCTACTTAAAAAAGAGTCCTTTGGTATTTGTAAGTTTAACCTAAGTGGAAATGTTGATTCTGAAGTTCTATATATTGGCAGCCTTTCTGATTAATAACTTTTTGTCTGATGTTCATGTTCTGCAACAAGAAAAGAGTAATATTTTTATACCTACTTTCTGATTAGTCTTTGAAGGGATAACAAAGAATAGATCAATATGTATAATAATCCAAAGCAATTAAATTTGAACCTCAAAAGTTAACAAGTTCCCCTCATCAAAGGTCTCATGGATAGGTAGCATCATGCTTCATCAGTTCTGTTGTAGTGAACAATCTTTTTTATTTTGGGGTGAGAACAAGTAAAATCTAAATGAAAACCCTTCAGCTATCTGAAAATATCCTTAATAAAGTTTCTCTTCTACAAGCTAAGCATAAGCAGTCCTTTCTGAAATGTTTCTAATAAGCTAAATTCAAGATCCTTCATGTATTCTTATTGCCCTCCTCAGGACCTCCTCAGGAAAGTTTATCTATATTCTTGTTCAACTGTGATTACCAGATCTGACCAAATCATTCCTAATATGAAAGAATCACAGGTCAAAGGAACCTATGCTCTCATTCCTGAATGATATTCCTTCTTTACTAAGGTCTACTTTTTCATAAGCAACATTGACTGAGAATTCCTACTCCAGATGCATATTGAGCTTAAAGACTACCAAAAAACTCATGCTAATTTTTAGACCAACTACTATCTAGTCATACTTCATCTTGATTCATGATATCCCTTACAATCTATATCAAAAGTCTTGCTGAATTTTCTCTAATCATTGTACTGCTGGGAAGAGTTAAATCTCTCAAAGATGGTCATCAAAAAATGTTGATGTTAAGGTATACAATATTTTCATGGTTCTGCTAACTTCACTCAGTTTAGTTCATATGAGTCATTCCAGAATTTTCTGAAATATACCTGGCCATTACTTCTTTTTTTTGAAAGATTGTATTTATTTTGAGTTTTACAATTTTTTTCCCTAATCTTGCTTACCCCCCACCCCCCACAGAAGGCAGTTTGTTAGTCTTTACATTGTTTCCATACTATACATTGATCTAACTTGAATGTGATGAGAGAGAAATTATATCCTTAAGGGAAAAAAAAATAACGTTTAAGAGAGACAGAAAAAATACATAAGATAACTTTTTAAATTAAAGGTAATAGTCTTTGGTCTTTGTTTAAAGGTCACAATTATTTCTTTGGGTACAGATGGTATTCTCCATCCCAGATAGCCCCAAATTATCCCTGATTGTTTCACTGATGGAATGTGCAAGTCAATCAAGGTTGATCATCATCCCCATGTTGCTGTTAGGGTACACAATAGTTTTTTGGTCCTGATCATCTTGCTCAGCATCAGTTCATGCAAATCCTTCCAGGTTTCATTGAAATCCCATCCTTCCAGTTTTATAATAGAACAATAGTGTCCCATCACTTACATATACCACGTTTTTGTTAAGTCATTCCCCAATTGAAGGACATTTATTTAATTTCCAAATCTTAGCCACCACAAACAGGACTGCTATGAATATTTTTGTATAAGTGATATTTTCAACCTTTTTCATAATGTCTTCAGGGTATAGAGCCAGTAGTGGTATTGCTGGAACAAAGGGTATGAACATTTTTGTTGCCCTTTGAATCTAATTACAAATTTCTCTCCAGAAAGTTTGGATGAGTTCACAGCTCCATAAACAATGTATTAGTGTCCCAGATTTCCCACATCCCTTCCAACATTGATCATTTTCCTTTCTGCTCATGTGAGCCAGTCTGAGAGGTGAGGGGTGGTACCTCAGAGAGGTTTAAACTTGCATTTTTGTAATAAGTAATGATTTAGACTAATTTTTCATATGGAAAGCTTTGATTTCCTCATCTATAAATTGCCTTTGCATATCCTTTGACCATTTCTCAATTGGGGAATAGTTTTTATTTTTAAAATTTCACTCAGTTCTCTGTATATTTTAGAAATGAGTCCATTTTCACAAATACAAATTTTAAAAATCGTTTCCCAGTTTACTACATTTTTTTGAATCTTGCTTACATTGGTTTTGTCCGTGCAAAAGCTTTTTAATTAAATGTAATTGAAATTATCTAGTTCATTTTTAATGATATTCTCTATCTCTTCCTTGGCCATAAACTGCTTCCCTTTCAAGCAATATGACAGGAAAACTACTTCTTGATCTTTGAGCTTGCTTATAATATTGTTTATTTTTAATGTCTAAATCCTGTATCTATTTTGATCTTATTTTGGTATAGGGTGTGAGGCATTTGTCTAATCTAAGTTTCTTTCACACTAACTTCCAATTTTCCCAATGGTTTTTATCAAAGAGAGAGATTTTATCACAATAGCTGAACTCTTTGGGTTTATCAAGCAGCAGATTACTATAATCATTTCCAGATATTGCACCTAGTCTATTCCACTGATCCACCAGTATTTTTCTTAGCCAGTACCAGATGGTTTTGAAAACTGATGCTTCATAATGTAGTTTCAGGTTTCAGATACATACTGCTTATTATTCTAAGGAATAATCCATATAGTCCTATACTCTCTAGTGTTTTTAGTAGGAATGGGTGCTGTATTTTGTCAAAAGAATTTTCAACATCTATTAATATAATCATATGATTTTCTGATAGGTTTATTATAGTGTATTATCCTAGTGATAACTTATTGTAATCATTTTGCTGAATTATTATTTAAGATATTTACAGCTATATTCATCAGGGAGATAGGCCTATAATTTTCTTTTTTTTTTGTTTTACTCTTCATGGTTTAGATAGCATCACCATACTGGTGTCATAGAGAGTTATGAAGGGTTCTGTCTTCACCTATTTTTCCAAATAGTATATATAGAACTGGAATAAATTGTTCCTTCAATGTTCGATAGAATTCACTTGTGAATCCATCTGGCATTTGAGATTTTTTCCCTTTAGGGTGTTCAATAGTGGCTTGTTAAATTTCTTTTTCTGAGATAGGGTTGTTTAAGTTCTTAATTTCCTCTGCATTTAACCTTGGCAATATATATTTATGTAACTATTCATCCTTTTCATTTAGATTATCAAATTTATTGGAAAACTGTTGAGCAAAATAAATCTGAATTATTACATTAATTTCCTTCTCATTAGTGGGGAGTTCACCTTTTTCATTTATGATATTAGCAATTTGGTTTTCTTCCTTTTTTAATCAAATTGACCAGAGGTTTATCAATTTTATTGTTTTTTCATAGAACCAACTCTTGGTTTTATTTATTAGTTCAATAGTTTTCTTGCTTTCAGATTTTATTAATTTCTCCTTTAATTTTTAGAATTTCTAATTTGGTATTTAATTGGGGGGGGTTAATTTGTTCTTTCTCTAGTTTTTTTAGATGCATATATACTTCACTGATTTCCTCTTTCTCTAATTTATTAATGTAAGCATTTTAAGATATAATATATCCCCTAATAGCCACCTTGAATGAATCCCATACTTTTTTATTTTTGTTTCATTATTGTCATTATCTAGGATGAAATAAATGATTCTTTCTATAATTTATTTTTTATCCACTCATTTTTAAAATGAGGTTATTTAGTTTCCAATTACTTTTATTTCATTCCAATTAGTTATATCTCCCACTCCAATTATGCATATGATTTTTATTGCATTATGATCTGAGAAAGGTGTACTCACTATTTATGCCTTTCTGCAAATGATCAATAGGTTTTTGTGCCCTGACACCTGATCAATTTTTGTATAAGTGCCATGTACTGCAGAAAAAAAGTATATTCCTTTCTATCGTCAATCAATTTCCTCCATAAGTCTATCATATCTAGGTTTTTCTAACAATCTATTTACCTCCTTAACTTCCTTCTTGTTTATTTTATGACTATATTTATCTAAATTTGAGAGTGGGAGGTTGAATTCTCCGACTGTAAAGTTTTGCTGTATATGTGTTCCTGAAGCTCTTTCAATTTCTCCTCTAAGAATTTGGAAGCTATACTATTGAGTGCATACATATTTGGCATTGATATACTTCATTGTCTGTGGTATCTTTTAGGATTATGTAGTTTTAAGGGAGAGTTCATCCCATTCACATTCAAAAGCTATAAATACTAACTCTTTATTGCTGTCCATGATCTGTTTCTATTTTTCCCCTTTTTTTAACTTTATCCTTATTCCCCAGTACTTTGTTTCTGAATACTGCCACCTTCAGTGAATTTGCCCTCCAATATCAAATCCCTTTCTTTCCCCTTTCCCTTTTCCCTTTCTTCCTTCCCTTCCATCAGTTAGTTTCCCCTTTTCTCCCCCTCCCTGTTCCCCTTCCCCTTTTCCCCTTTTAATACTTGAAAGGTAAGATAAGTGGGGTGACTAGGTGGCATGGTGAATAAAGCACTGGCCCTGGAGTCAGGAGTAACTGGGTTCAAATCCAGTCTCAGACACTTAATAATTACCTAGCTGTGTGGCCTTGGGCAAGCCACTTAACCCCATTTGCCTTGCAAAAACCTAAAAAAAAGGTAACATAAGTTTCTTAACTTAACTGAGTGTTTGTCTAAATCAACTTTAATTCAAATCTGATGAGAGGAAGATTCAGGTGTTTCTCTTCTCCTCTCTTCTTCCCTTCTATTACAATAGGTCTTTTGTACATCTTAATGTAATGAGATTTACACTTTTCAATCTCCTCCATCCTCCTGTCTCCTTACTGTCCCCATTTTTAGGAGGTAAAGCTTTTGAATCATTCTGTCTGAGTCACAAAAAAGTCAGGAGTATCCATCAGTTCTGGCTAAGTATATTCTCCCAAATTGAATTACAATTCTCAAGATTTATTAGAGTCTTTCTCCCAGGTAGGGATTTAGCCAGTTTCATCTTATTGGATAGCAGTCTCATGGATAAGTCCTGAGTGCTCATCACTTCTGGCTAAGTATATTCTCTTTAATAGAGTTTCAATTCTCAATAATTATGAGAATATTTCTCCTAGGTGGGGATAAAGCCAATTTCATCTTACTGGATATAAGACTGTTCTTTTCTTTACCCTTTTTTAAACCTTTTCATGTGTCTCTTGAGCCTGCTGTTTGATGTCCAAATTTTCTAATTAGCTCTGGTCTTTTCATCAGGAAATGTTGGCAGTCTCTCATTTCATCCATCTTTTCCCCTGGAAGAGAAGGCTCAGCTTGCCAGATAGTGGAATCTTGGCTGCATTCCAAGCTCCCTTGCTCTTCAGAATAACATATTCCAGGCCCTTAATGTTGATGCAGCCAGGTCTTGTGTAATCCTTACTTAACTCCTTGGTATCTAAATTGTTTCTTTCTGTCTGCTTGTAGGATTTTCTCTTTTTTTCTGATAGTTCTGGAATTTAGTCACAACATTCCTTGGTGTTTTCATTTTAGGATCTCTTTCCAGAGGTTATGGATTATTCATTTAATAACTATTTTGTCCTCTGGTTCCATGATATGGCAGTTTTCCATCACCAAATCTTGTAATATTAAATCCAAGCTTTTTTTTTCTCTTCAATGTTTTCATGAAGACCAATAATTCTCAGGTTGTCCCTTCTTGTTCTATTCTCTAGGTCCGCAGTTTTGCTTATGAGATATTGTACACTTTCTCCTATATTTTTGATTTTTTGGTTTTGTTTAACAGTTTCTTACTGCCTCATAAAGTCATTAGTTTCCACAGACTCCAATTTTTAGAGAAAAATCTTTTTCATTTACCTTGGCAATTCCTTTTCTAATTGTTCAATTCTATTTTTGTAAGTTTTCCATTTGACCAATTGAGGTTTTGAGAGAATTATTTTCTTCTTGCATTTGCCCAATTGAGGATCTGAGAGAATTATTCTCATTTTGTATTTGCCCAATTCTATTTTCCAAGGATTTGTTCCTTTCTTGCAAGGTATTAATTACTCTCCCAAATTTTACATTTAATTTTTAGACTCCTTCCTGATTTCTCCAAGGAAGTCTGTGCTGGAGACCAGATCATATTCTCCTCAGAGATTCTAGGTCTCTCTGAGTTAGGGTCTTTTTCTTCTAGGAATTTTTTTATGGCTCCTCCTTTCTGCTGGTCTTTCTTCATTTTCCTAAATTCTTGTGTTAGGGAGGAGCTGGTTCACAGAGGTTTGGTGTTGGGATCCCTAGAGGCTTTACTCACTAGGGTTAGTAACTCCAAATAGGTTGGCCAGTGGGGGGGCACTGGTTGCTGGAGTGCTGGTTGCTTTATCTGGAGTGTCTGTGACCTTGATTTGAGGCCCTCACCCTTGGCCTGGAGCAGTGGTTAAATCCCCTGAATACTTTTATCTTTGAACAATGGTGGGCTTTGCCCTAGGGCAAGGTAATTGATCTCCCTATTCATAGATGAGGGAACCCTGCTGGTCACACCTGAATCTGTGGCAGAGGTGGGCTGTAATTGTGTTTGTTCTGGGAAGAGACTTCAGCTGAAATACAGGTATGAATTCTGAGTTCCTCCTGACCAGAGGAGCCCAGGGATGGATTTCTTTAACTCTCCTGCACTGGAACTCATCCTCCAGCCCTCTCAGCAAGCTCCAGACAGTCAGTGACACCACCAATGCCTCTGTTCCCCATTTTGCCCCACCCCTGAGGCAGATCAGGCCAGTCCCTCTCTGAGGCTCTCAGGCTCTCCTGTGCACTGGGCAGTTTGCCCTCTGCACCCAGGCTCACCCAATATCCCAGAAGACAGAGCTTGAAGTAGATGTTCTTCTCCTTTCTTCTCTTTCTGGGTCTTCTCAATCAGATTTCTATTAAGAGGTTTGTTTCATATTATTTATGACAGAAGATCAGGAGACTTTAACACAGTGCCTGTCTTCTCTCTGCCATCTTGGCTGGATGCCTGCTCATTACTTCTTAAAGAATAATATTATTCCATAACATTCATATACTGCAATTTTTCAGTCATTCCCCAATTGATGGGCATCCCCTCAATTTCCAGTTCTTTACCACTGCAATGAAAATCTGCTTTAAATATTTTTCTTAATGTGGGTCTTTTTCTATTTGGTATGATCTCTGCCATACAGCTCTAGAAATGGTATTGCTGTATCAAAGCTTGAGCACAATTTTATAGTACTTTGGACATAGTTCCAAATTGCTATTCAGAATGTTTGGATCAGTTAACAATTCTGCCAACAGTGTATTAGTTTTCCCACATCGCCACCAACATTGATTACTTTCCTTTTTTGTCATATTAGCCAGTCTGATAGGTGTGAGGTGCTACCTTAGAGTTGGTTTAATTTGCATTTCTCTAATTAAAAGTAACAGCACATTTTTATGACTATAAATATCTTAAATTTCTTCATCTGAAAACTGCCTGTTAATAATCTTTGACCACTTAAAAACTGATAAATTCCTTGTATTCTTAGAAGGTTGATTCAGATCTCTATGTATTTTAGAAATGATATTGTTTTCAAAAATACCAGAAATAAAAGAAATGTTTCCCAGGCTTCTCCATTCCATCTAAGCTTGGCTTCATTCATTTTCTTAGTGTAAAAACTTTTTAATTTAATTTAATCAAAATTAACCATTTTGCAATTTATAATGTTCTCTCTTGCTTGGTCTTAAACTCCTTCCCTCTCCATATATCTTGATTTGGTTTGTGGCACCACCTTTAATGATTAAATCTTGTAGCCATTTCTGCTTTATCTTGGTATAGGGTATGAGATATTGCTCTTTGCATACTTTATGCCATATTATTTTTCAATTTTCCCAATAGTTACTGTCAAATGGTGTGTTCTTATTCCCTCTTTCAGTCAAGTTCAATGAGTATAAAATTCAAACAATTCTCATTCCTTTGCTTCTTTCCCTTTAATGTAATAGATTCTTTGCACCTCTTCATATGATATAATTTACCCTATTCTGCCTTCCCTTTTTCTTATATGCCATTACAATTCTTTTTTGACGCTTTATTGTTTTATATCAGCACATCAAAATCAACTCTTATCTCACCACCTTAGTATTCTCCTTCTAATAGAGATACAGTTCTCAAGAGTTATAAAGTATTATTTTCTCATGTAGGAATGTAAGCAGTGTAATATTATTGAATAATATTTTTATCATTTTTCCTTGTTTACCTTTTTATGCATCCTTTGAGTCTTGTCCTTGAATTGTCTGTTCATTTCTGATCTTTTCATCAAGAAAGTTTGAAAGTCACATTTTTTGTTTAATGTCCATGTCTTCCCCTGAAGGAGTATGAAAGGTTTTGTTGTGAATTTGATTCTGGCCAGTAAATCAAGTTTTTCTGTACTCTGGAATGTCAAATTTTTTATTCTCTAATCCTTTAATGTTGAAGATGCTAAATCCTGTTTAATCTTACCTGTGACTGCCTGCAGTAGTTTCTCTTTGATATGATAATTCTAAAATTTGGCCACAGTATTCCCAGGTATTTCCATTTTGGGATCCCTTTCAGGAACTAACTGAATGGAATCCTTCAATGATTATTTCCCATCTGGGACTAGGATACCAGGGCAGTTTTCCTTGATAATTTCTTAAAAGGTGTTATACATACTTTTTTTCTGATCATGGATTTCAGGTAGTTCAATAATTTGCCTGACTACATTTTCTAGGTCAATTGTTTTACCATTTACCATTTTACCTTTTTCTATTTTTTTAAATTTTGTTTGACTGATTTCTTGATATCTCATAGAGTGATTTGTTCCCACTTGAAATTTTTGAAGGCTTCTAATTTTGAAGGATTTATTTTCTTCAGTTAACTTTCATATTTCCTGTTCTGTTTGGTGTTTCTATTTTAAATGGAGTTGTTTTTTCCAATGAACTTTTCCTCCATTTGGCCAATTGTCATTTTTTTAATGATTTATTTTCTTCACTCGATTTTTGTGCTTCCTTTTCCAAATTATTGACTTTCTCTTGCATACTTCTCTTCCCCTTGACAGAAAGCAATCCAATATAGATTATACATATATAGCTAGGGTAAACATATATGCATATTAATAATGTTGGAAAAGAAGAATCAAACTGAAACAGGAAAAAAATTAGAAAAAAAGCAAAATAAATGAGAACTTTTAAAAATTGAAGGTAGTAAGCTTTGTTCTACATTTAAACTTCATCAGTCATTCTCCGAAAGTTGATGGTATTTTTCATGAAATGTCTTTTAGCATTATCTTTGATTATTCTACTGCTGAAAGGAACAAATGCATCACAGTTGATCATCACCCCACGTTGCTGCTAGTGTGTACAATGTTCTTCTGGTTCAGCTTACTTCACCCAGCACCACTTCAGGCAAAACTTTCCTGCTATTCTAAAGTTCAATATGATTCTTTATAGAACAACAGTGCTTCATTTCATTCATATCCCTCATTTGGTTCAGCAGTTCTTTTCAATTTCTAATTTTTACCACTATGAAAAGAGTTGCTATAAATTTATGGGTATTGTCATTTTTTTTACCCTTTATTGTGAGTTCTTTGGGATACAGATCTAGTAGTGGCATTTCTGGATCATAAGGGTATATACAGTTTTATTTCCCTTTGGGTATAACTTTAAATTGCTCTCCATAAAGGTTGAATTAGTTCACAACTCTTAGTTCACATCTCCACCAACAATTCATTAGTGTCCCAGTTTTCCCATATCCAACATTGATCATTTTCCTTTTTAGTCATATTGACCAATCTGATCAATGTGAGGTGATATTTCAAAAGTCTTTTAATTTGGATTTCAGGGAATTTGGTGGGTTTAAGGTAGAATAGTTCTCTGTTGTGAGGTCTGCCAAGTCCTTTTCTGGGCTGCTTTCCACCTAAGCTTCGAAAAAAACTGCTATAAATATTTTTGCACATATTGAGATTTCTACCCCTTTTTGATCTCTTTAGAATACAGATATAGTAGTGGTATTGCTGTGTCAAAGGATATGCACAGTTTTATTGCATTTTAAGCTTAATTGCTTAAATTGTTCTGCAGAAAGGTTGAATCAACAACAGTGCATTAATGTCCCAGTTTTCCCACATGGCCTCCAACGCTGATCATTTTCCTTTTTAGTCATATTGGCTAATATGATAGGTGCAAGGTGATATCTTAGAGTAGTTTTTATTTGCATTTCCCTAGGAACAATTGATCATATGACTTCATCTGGGAATTGTTTTGTTTTCTTATAAATTTGAATCATTTCTATAGATATTTTAGAAATGAGTTCATTATCAGAAACACTAGTTGTAAAAATTGTTTCCCAAGTTACTACATTCATTTTAATCTTTGTTGCATTGGTTTTATTTGTGCAAAATCTTTTCAATTTAATGTAATCGAAATTATCCATTTTGTCTTTTACAATGTTCTCTATCTCTTCTTTGGTCACATAAAGGTCCAGTACTGGCCTTGGAGTTGGGAGGAAGAGAGTTCAAATCCAGTCTCTGACAGTTAATTCTTACTACCTGTGTGACTTTGGTCAAGTCACTTAACCCTGATTGCCTCTCATCCAGGATTAACTCTGAATGATCCTGATTCATATCTGGTCAATGGACTTAGATGGCTCTGGAAGTTGTTGTTTTGGCACAGCACCTCCTCACTCAAATCCAAATCATGTGCTTGTCATGGCATCAACTCTCTGATGTCATGGTCTTCATCAAAAAAACTGAAGTATAAATATTATTCTATAGATCTGTCAGAAAATCAATTCCTTGTTCTCCTATTTGGTATATGATGTCACCTTATATGTCTAAATTCTATAGCAATTTCAATTTACCTTGGTATAGGATGGGAGATGTTGGTCTATGCCTAGGTTCTGGTATACTGTGTTACAGTTATCCCAACAGTTTTTATAGAATAATGAATTCTTATCCCAGAAACTGTGATTTCAGGGTTTATCAAATAAATAGCAGATTACTGTAGTCATTTACTATTTTTTTCTTTTGCAGATAAACTATTACACTGATCTGCAACTCTATGTTTTTAGTCAGTAGCAAACTGTATTTTTAAAATGATTTATTTAAGGCAATGGGGTTAAGTAACTTGCCCAAGGCCAAACAGGTAATTATTAAATGTCTGAGGCTGGATTTAAATTCATAGTCATGTGAAAATTGCTCTAAATCATTACTTATTAGAGAAATGCAAATTAAATCTTCTCTGAGGTACCACCTCACACCTCTCAGACTGACTAATATGACCAGAAAGAATAATGATCATTGTTGGAAGGGTTGTGGAAAATCTGGGAACACTATTACATTGCTGGTGGAGCTGTGAACTCATCCAACCTTTCTGGAGAGAAATTTGGAACTACGCCCAAAGGGAAACAAAAATGTTCATCCCTTTGATCCCACAATGCCACTACTGGGTCTATAACATGAAGAGATTATGAAAAATGGTAAAAACAAAACTTGTACAAAAATATTCATAGCAGCCCTATTTGGGCTGGCAAGGAATTGGAAATAAAGTAAATATCCTTCAATTGGGGAATGGCTTAGCAAACTGTGGTATATGTATGTCATGGAACACTATTGTTCTATTAGAAACCAGAAGGAATGGGAATTCAGGGAAGTCTGGAGGTATTTGCAGGAACTGATGCTGAGTGCGATGAGCAGAACCAGAAAAACACTGTACATCCTAACAGCAACAAGGGGGCCATGATCAACCTTGATGGATTCGCTCATTCCATCAGTACAATAATCAGGGACAATTTGAGGCTCTCTGCAATGGAGAATGCAATCTGCATCCAGTGAAAGAACTGTGGAATTTGAACAAAAACATCACTATTTATTTATTTTAGAGAAAAACCCTGATATCTTATTGTCTAATCTTTCTATCTCTTATACTTTATGTTTCTTCCTTAAGGATATGATTTCTCTCTCATCACATTCAATTTGGATCAATGTATAAAATGGAAACAATGTAAAGACTGACAAATTGCCTTCTGTGGGGGGTGGGGGAGGGAAGTAAGATTGGAGAAAAATTGTAAAGCTCAAAATAAATAAAATCTTAAAATAAAATAAAATAATTTATTGAAGGCAATGGGGTTCAGTGACTTGCCCAAATCCACACAGGTACTGATTAAATGTCTGAGGCTGGATTTGAATTCAAATCCTCCTAACTCCAGGGTTGGTGCTCAATCCACTGTGCCACCTAGTAAACAACAGTTTTGATTAGTTATGCTTTATAACATAATATTAGATCTAATAAGGTTAGGCCATTTTTCTTTGCAACTTTTTCATTATTTTCCTCCATATTAATTTAGTTCTTTATTTTATATCTCAATAGAGTTTTTTGGTAGTTGATTAGTATGGCACTGCCTAATTTAGATGGAATTTCAATTTTTATTATATTAGCTTGTCTTAGTCATGATGAATTGGCATTTGTTCCAGTTGTTTAGATACGATTTTATTTATGTGTAAAATGTTTTCTAATTGTTTTCACATAGTTTTTGACTTTGCCTTGGCAGGTAGACTGCCAAGTATTTTATGCAATCTACAGTTACCTTAAATGGAATTGTTCTATCTCTTGGTGCTATGTCTTGTTATTAATATATAGTAATGCTGATGATTTATGTGTATATTTTATATCCTGCAGCTTTACTAAAATTGCTAATTTATCTCTTCAGTAACTATCTAATGCCTTCAATTTTTTTTCTTTTCTTACTGATAAAACTAAAGTATTTAATACAATATTGAATTATAGCAATGATAATGGGCATTCTTGTTTCACTCCTGATCTTATTGGGTTTGTCTCTAGCTTATTCCAAATACATATAATGCTTGTTGATGGTTTTAGAAGGATAATGCTCATCATTTTAATTAACCCTCTATTTCTTCTTATACTTTCAATTGTTTTTTAATAGGAATTGGTGCTATATTTTGCCAATAGCTTTTTCAGCATCCATTGAAATAATCATATGATTTCTGTTAGGTTTGTTATTGATATGACCAACTTTGCTGACAGTTATATTAATATTGAACCAATCATACATTCTGAGTATTAATTTTATTTGGTCATTGTATATTATCATAGTGATAACTTGTTGTAATCACTTTGTTTATATTTTATTTAACATCTTGAATGAATATTCATTAGGGAAATTGGGATATAATTACCATTCTCTGTTTTACTCTTTCTGGTTTCATTATTAGCACCATAACAAGGAATTTGGCAGAATTCCACCTATTTTTTGAAATGGTTTGTATAGAATTAGAACTAATTGTTCCTTGAATGTTTGGTAGAAGTAACGTGTGAATTCAATTGGCTCTGGAGATACTTTCTTAGAGAGCAAAATTTCTCTTTCTGAGATGGAGTTATTTTTTTTTTGGTTGTAATCAAAGTATTTAACTTTTTTCCTTTTTAAACCTGGCAGTTGATATTTTTGTAAATATTCATCTATTTCACTTAGATTGTCAAATTTATTGGCATACAAGTTGGGTAAAATAGCTACAAAGTAATTTCCTTCTCACTGACTATGAATTCAACTTTTTTCTTTTTTGATACTGATAATATGCTTTCATTCGTTCTTTTTTTAATCAAAATAACCAAATGTTTATCTATTTTACAGCATTTTTTATAAAGCAAACTATTAGTTTTATTTATTTTATCATTAGTTTTCTTACATTTCTTCATTATTTTCTTTGAATTCATTTCCTCTTAGAATTTCAAAATTTGTAATTTGGATTTGATTAGATTTTTAATTTGTTCTTTCTCTAACTTTTTAGCTACATGCCCACTTCATTGATCTCCTTTTTCCACTATTTAAGTCATGTATTTAGAGATATACAATTCCCCCTAATAACTACTTAGATTATATTACACAAGTTTTGATATCTTTTCTCCTTATTGTCATTATCTTGGTAGAAATTATTATTTCTGTGATATTTTTGGCAAATATTCATTAAAATTAGGTTATTTAATTTCCAATTAATATTAAAACTATCTCTCCATAATCCTTTATTGAATATAATTTTATTGCATCATGATCTGAAGAGTATGCCTTTAATATTTCCTTCCTTTTTGCATTTAATTATGAGATATTTATGCCCTAATACTTTGTTGTGTAGGTGCCATGTACCACAGGAAAAAAAAATTATTCTTGTCTATCCTCATTCAATTTTATCTAGAGGTCTCTCATATCTACCTTTTCTAACATTCTATTCACCTCCTTACTTTCATTCTTGATTATTTCATGGTTAATTTATCTACCTCTGAGAGAGGGAGGTTGAGATTCCCCACCAGTATAGTTTTGCTATGTCTTACTGAAACTCACTTAGCTTCTATACTAAGAAAGAAATTAGATGCTATACCACTTCATATATATGTATTTAGTACTGAAATTACTTCATTGTCTGTGGCACTTTTAGGAAGATGCAGTTTCCTTCCTTATTCCTTTTAACGAGATCTATTTTTGCATTGACTGAAATAAGAATTTCTACCTCTATTTTTTTTTCATTTCAGCTGAAGCATAATATATTCTGCACCAGGTTTGTACCTTTACTCTTTGTGTATCTCTCTGCTTCAGATGTGTTTCTTCTAAACAGCATATTGTAGGATTCTAGTTTTTATCCCATTCTGCTGTCTGCTTCTGATTCATGGGAGAGTTCATTCTATTCACAATCTCAGTTTTAATTACTAAGATTTTATTACCTTCCATGGTATCTCCTCTTCATTTGAAAGTTTTTTTTCCCTCCTTTTACACTATCCCTCCTCATCAGTATTTTGCTTCTGAACACTGGCTCCCTCAATCAATCTCACCTTCTATCAGTCACCCTCTCTTTCCTTCTCATTTTCCCTTCTCCCTTTCTTCTTTACCTCCCTTCTATCAGTCCCTCCTTGTCTTTCCCACCTTTCTTCTCCTTATAACTGAAAGGTAAGAAAAATTTCTAAATTCAACTGAGTGTATATGTTATTCACTCTTTGAGCCAAATCCATTGAGAGTAAGATTCAAATAGTTGTCATCCCCTCCCTTATTTCCAACTACTGAAATAGGTTCTTTGTATCTCTTCATATGATGTGATTTACCTCAATCTGTCTCCCCCTTCTTCCTGTATCATTAGGATCCCCACCTTTTATATCTAAAATTTTTTAAACCATCCTATCAAAATCAATTTATGTCCATAACTTCAACATAAGTCTACTTTGCCTAATAGAGTTACAGTTTTCAAGAATTATGAGTTATGAGAATCTTCCTTCCATGTAGAGACATAAGCAGTTTAATCTTACTGAATAGCAGGCTCTTTCTTTTCCCCCTCTTTACAATTACTTTTATGTCTTGAGTTGCCAGTTTGAAGATAAAATTTTCTTTTCAGCTCTGGTCTTTCAATCAGGAAAATTTGAAATTCACCTGTTCTGTTAAATGTTGATTTTTCCTCCTAAAAGTATATGCTCAGTTTTCTGAGTAGTTGATTCTTAGTTGTAATCAAAACTCTCTTGGTCTCCAGAATATCATATACCGACCCTTCTATCCTTTAAAACTTTTTTAAAAATTATTTATTTATTTTAAACCATATGCACATGTATATTTTTAAGCTGAAAAATTTCCTTCTACCCTCCCTTCCCACTACCCTCCCCTCAACAGCGAACAGTCAGGTTAGCAATGCTCATAACATATTTTGATAGACATGTTTAAAGTTTAGTAATTTTGAGCATGAGAAATTAAGATTAAAGAAAAAACATACATAAGACATATTATTAAAAATTTTCATCTGATTCTGAAGGGTTGTTTTGTGTGTATGTGTTTGTGTGTGTGTGTATATGTGTGTTTTATTTTGTTTTGTGTTTCATCCTCTGAATGGGGATAACATTGCCCATAGCCAGTCAAATACAGTTGTCCTAACTCTCTGGACTGTTGAAGAGGAGCTGCTTCCATCATGGTTGTTCATTGCATAAAGTTATTGTTGATATGTACATTGTTCTCTGGTTCTACTGCCTTCACTCAGCATCAGATTCCATAAGTCATTCCATGCTTCTCTAGAGTATGACCATTTATAGTTTCTTATAGAACAATATTATTCCAGAGTATTCAGGAACCATAACTTGTTTAGCCATTCCCCAATTGATGGGCATTCCTTCAATTTACAAATTTTTTGCCACTACAAAAAGGCTTGCTATGAATATCTTGGAACATGTAAGACTTCTACCTTTTTTATAAGTTCTTCTGGATATAGAACTAGAATTGGAATTGCTGGGTCAAAGGGTATGATCAGTTTAATTGTTCTTTGGGCATGGTTCTACATTCCTCTCCAGAAAGGTTGGATCATTTCACAACTCCACCAGCAATGCATCAATGTTCCAATCCTCCCACAACATCTCCAAAATTGATCATTTTCCTTTTTTCTCATCTTGGTCAATAGGATAAAATGTGAGATGATAGATAATTGTTGTTTTAATTTGCATTTCTTTAATTAATAATGATTTGGAGCATTTTTGCATATGATTATATATAACTTTAATTTCTTCATTTGAAAACTTTTTATTCATATTCTTTGACCATTTATCAATTGGGGAATGACTTGTGATGTTACAAATTTGATACAATTATCTATATACTTTAGAAAAAAGACCTTTGACAGAATTTCTAGTTGTGAAGATTGTTTCCTAGCTTTCTGCTTTCCTTCTAATTTTGGAAGCATTGATTTTATTAGTTCTAAACCTTTTTAATTTAATATAGGCCAATTCATTTGTTTTGCAGTTTATAATGCTCTCTAATTCTTGTTTGGTCATACAATTATCCCATTCCCATAGATCTGATAAATAATTCCTTATTTTATTTATTTATGGTATTGCTCTTTCTGTCTAAATCCTGTTCCCATTTTGACCTTATTTTGGTATAGGGTGTGAGTTGTGTATCTATGCCTAGTTTTTACCATAACAGTTTTACCAAAACAGTTTTTCCAGTTTTCCCAACAATTTTTGTCAAATAATGAATTCTTATCCCAGAAGCTGATGCCTTTGGGTTTGTCAAATAGTGTATTGCTGTAATCATTTATTGTGACTTCTTTTGAACCTATTCTAACCTACAGATCCACTACTCTATTTCTTAACCAGTACCAGGCAGTTTTGATGCTTGCTGCTTTATAGTATAGTTTTTGAACTGGTAGAGTTAAGCCACCTTCCTTTACATTTTTTTCATCAGCTTACTTGCTATTCCTGAATATTTTTTGCTCTAGATTAATTCTGTTACTACTTTTTGTAGCTCAATAAAGTTTTTATTTGGTAGTTTGCTTTATATGGCACTGCTAAGTAATTTAGTTTGGGTAGAATTGTCATTTTTACTATATTAGCTAGACCTAACATGAGCATTTGACATTTTTTCCAATTATTTGTATCAGACTTTATTTGAGTGAGAAGTGCTTTATATTTGTGTTCATACAGTTTCTGAGTTTGTCTTGGGAGGAGATTACCAAGTATTTAATGTTGCCTATAATAATTTTAAATGGAATTTCTCTTTTTAGCTCTCACTCTTGGACTTTATTGTTCATATATAGAAACATTGATGATTTATGTGGGTTTATTTTATATCCTGCTTCTTTGCTGAATTTGTAAATTGTTTCAAGAAGTTTTTAATTTGATTTTCTTGAGTTCTCTAAGTTTACCATCATATCATCTACACAGAATGAAAGTTTTGCTTCCTCATTGTCAATTCTAATTCCTCCAATTTCTTTTTCTTCTCTCATTGCTACTGCTAGCATTTCTAACACTATATTGAGTAGCAATGGTGACAATGGGCATTCTTGTTTCACCCCTGATTTTATTGGAAAAGCTCTGAGTTTATTCCCATTACATATAGTATTTGTTTATAGTTTTAGATATATACTATTTATTATTTTAAGGAAAATTCCATTTACTCCTAAACTTTCTAGTGTTTTTAATATGAATGGATGCTGTATTTTATCAAAGGTTTTTTCAGTTTCTGTTGAGATAATCATATCATTTTTGTTGATTTTACTATTGTTATGTCTAATCATGTTAAATGTTTTCCTACTGCTGAACCATCCTTGCTTACCTTGTATAAATCCTACCTGATCATGGGATATTATCCTAGTAATAACCTGCTGTAGTCTCATTGCTAAAATTTTATTTAAGATTTTTGCATCAATATTCATTAAAGGGATTGGTCTATAATTCTCTTTGTCTATTTTGGTTCTAACCTTTAACGTTGATGCAACCAGATCCTATGTAATCCTGATTGGGGTTCCTTTGTGTTTTTATATTGCTTCTCTTTGGTCAGTTGAAGGGTTTTCTCCTTTATCTGATAATTCTAGATTTTGACTACAATATTCCTTGGCATTTTATTTTGATATTCCTTTCAGTAGGTGATTGGTCTTTTAATGATCATTTTGACCTTTTGTTGAAGGATATCAGAGCATTTTTCTTTGTTGACTTCCTGAAAATGTTAGCCAGGTCTTTTTTTTGTTCTTAAAGCATGACTTTCATGAAATCCAATTAATCTCTCCTCTATCTATTTTCAGTCAGTTGTTTTACCTATGAAGTATTTTTCATTTACTACTATTTTTTCTTTAACTGATTCTTGCTGTCTCATGGAGTCATTAACTTCCAGTAGCTGCAGGTTATTCTTCAAGAAGTTATTTTCTTCCCTTGGCTTTTTCAATTCTTATCCATTTGGTCAAATCTATTTTTAAAGGAGCTTTTATCTTTTCCCCATTATTTTCTTTTTTGCACTTGTCCAATTGTATTTTTAAAGGATTTTTTTGTCTGTCACTATTTGTAGCAAAATATTGTTTTCTCTTACATTTCTTTCCCCAATTTTTTCTTTGATTTTTAAATATCTTTTATGAACCCTTCCAAGAAGTCTTATGGTTGGAGACCAATTCATAGTCTCCTCTGAATCATCACATGTAGTATAGCATTTGACCTCCTTTTTCTGGATAGTGTTTTACACATCTTTCTCTCCAAGGTAACTTTCAATAGCCCCTGCTTTTCTCTGACCTTTCTTAGTCATTTTGATATTTGTTACTGGGCACTTTCCCATGGTTCTTTTCTTGGGGGAGGGACTTGCTTGCAGAACATCAGTGTTGAGAACCCTGGAACCTTTTTAATTGACCTGGGGTTGTCAGTGTTAGGAAATCTATTGGGTTGCTCAGTGAATCAATGGGATGTCACCTGCCCAGTCACTGAGCTGTTGGGAAACATGAGAACACATGAGGGCTCTCTATCCATAAAGCCAGCAACCCATTAATTGGACTTGGTCTCTGGGTTGAGAAGACAAGGGGCTTACTGTCCAGCCCAACCATCCTGGCTAAATGAGGATCTTAAACACCTGACTGGAGCTCTCCCAGTCAATTTGACCACAGTCGAACCACTTGGTCCAAATTGCAAGAGCCTCCACAAGAAATCCACAGCTGAGTACCTCAGGTTAGTCCTTATCTCACCCTGCCTCCAGTGTTCTAGATTTTTATTCTCTGCCCTGATCCCCCATCACAGATTTTACTGGAAGATGTTCCATAGTATTGTTATGTGGGTTCTATCACTCTTGATTAATGTCTTTTCTGAGGGAAACCCAGTAGAGTTTTTAAAAGTTCCTGGCTTTTCTCTGCCATCTTGGCTAGAAGTCCTCCCAAGATATCTTAAACTTGAAAATTATTCCATTCTGTCTTTTTGTAGAATCTGTTGCTCCAGAATCCATTGAGAGACTTGATTAAGTTGTTTCTAAGGGAAAGCAAAAAGAGTTCAGGCAACTTCCTTACTTCTCTGTAGTCTTGACTCAGTTCCCTGAAATATTTAGACCTAAGAAATTCCCCAGGGTCCTGAGATGTCAAATTTTATTATGACCTAGCTAGTATGTGTCATATAAGAAAAATTTGTACCCAGATTCTACTTATTACAAGGTAATTCCTCTATCCGTTATTCCAAGGTGCTCCAAGGCACATAAAAAGTAATGTACACAGATATATATACACACACATATGTTGTAAATATAGATATACAGATTGATGTATCTGTCTTTACACACACATGTACACATACACATATATGCATATATGTGTGTGTTTATATTATTAAGGAAAGTATTGTTTGTCTTTTGTTTTCAAAGACAAGCAATGCTATCATAATCTTGTGGTTGAGGTACAATATATTTGGCTAAAGTTGATCTATCCACTATGAATTCAGAAGAGACTACCACAAGTTGGGTACAAGTAGACTGGTAAAACATTTATGATGGGTCTTTGGATTTGCATGGTTCATGTTTTCTTTTTGTTTTTACTATCATCCAAAAAGATAATGGTAAGTTTTTCATCTATTTGTTGTTTAAATTTAATTTTACAATCCATATACTTTGGGATTTTTCAAAGAAAATATGATTACTTTTTCTTTTTAAGATTTTATTTATTTTTTATTTACACATTACTAAAATATCCTTGTTTTAAGAGTAAACATAATACCTCCTCCCCCATAAAAATATAAAACCTCATGAGAAATAAAGTAAAAGAAAGAGAAAAAGATGTGTTTCAGTCTATGTTCTGATACCATCAACTCTGTCTCAGGTGGATCATGTTCTTTATCATAAGTCTATCATAGAAGTTACTTTCATATTTTCCCACAATTTCTGTTGTTGATTGTAACTCCCTCCATCCATTCCTCCCCTTTAACATCTATTATATTTTCTCTCTCCTTTCACTCTGTCCTTCTTCAAAAATGTACTGTGGGGGCAGCTGAGTGGCAATGTGGACAGAGCACCAGCCCTGGGGTCAGGCAGCCTCAAGCCTACATTCCACCCAGAGACCCAGTAACCACCCAGCCCCATTGCCCTGGACAGGCCACCCAATCTCAGCACCATGAAAAAAGTAAAAAAGAAATTGTGTTATATCTGACTACCCTTTCCTATGATCTACCCTCTTATCTATCACACATCCCCCCTCCCCTCCCCCTTGTCCCTCTTCTCCCCTTTTTCTTCTGGATGTCTATAACCTATTGAGTGTTTATGCTGTTTCAACTCTGAGCCATTTCTGATGAGAATGAAAGTTTCCTGGTTACCCTTTGCCTTCCCCCCTTCCATATCATTGCAAAAGCTACATGAAATATCTTTTATATGAAATATCATAGCCTATTCTACCTCTCCTTTCTCTTACTTCCAGTACATTTCCCTTTCACCCTTTGACTCCATTTTACAATGTATATTCAAATTCAACTCTCTCCTGTGCTTCATTGGTAAAAGCTCCTTCTATTTGCTCTATTAAATGAGAAGGTTCATATGAGTATTATCAGTAACATCTTTCCATGCAGGCATACACACAGTTCATCATCATTAATCCCTCATAATTTACCCTTCTCCTCCACTCTCTATGCTTCACCTGAGTCCTGTATTTGAAGGTCAAACTTTCTCTTCAGCTCTGGTCATTTCAACAGGAACATTTGAAATTGCCCTGCTTCTTTGAAAGTCCATCTTTTTCCCTGGAAGAGTATGTTCAGTTTTGCTGGGTAGTTGATTCTCGGTTGCATTCCAAGCTCTTTTGCCTTCCAGAATATTATATTCCAAGCCCTATGAGCCCTTAATGTACTTGCTGCTAAGTCCTGTGTGATCCTGACTGCAGCTCCACAATATTTGAATTGTATCCTTCTGGCTGCTTGTAATATTTTTATTCCTGGGCATTGTTTATTTTTGGATATCTCTTTCTGGGGGGGATTGATGGATCCTCTCTCAATTTCTATGTTACCCTCTGCTTCTAGGATATCAGGGCAATTTTCCTGTATGAATTCTTTAAAAATGAAGTCAAGACTCTTTTCTGGATCATTACTTCCAGCTATCCCAATAATTTTGAAATTATCTTTCTTGAATCTGTTGTCCAGATCAGTTGTTTTTTCAGTGAGATAGATCACATTTTCTTCTTATTTTTCACTCTTTTAGTAATGAAGTATTGTGTCTTGATTTCTCACAGTCATCAGCTTCCTTTAGCTCCATTCTACAGCTGAAGGATTTGTTTTCCTCAGAGAGCTTTCTTATCTCCTTTTCCATCTGATCAATTCTGCTTTTTTTAAAGCATTCTTCTCCTCAATAACTTTTTGAACTGTCTTATCATTTGACTTAGGCTGGTTTTTAACATGTTATTTTCTTCAGCATTTTTTTGGATCTCCTTGACTAAGCTTACTGCTGTCTTCGTTTTCATGTTTTTCCCCCATCTCTCTCATTTCTTTTCCCAAATTTCTTCCATCTCCCTTACTTGATTTTCAAAATCTTTTTTGAGCTTTGTCATTGCCTGAGCCCAACTTCTATATTTCTTGAAGTCGTTGGATGCAGAAACTTGGACGTTGTCACATCTTCAGATTGAATATTTTGGTCCTCCATGGAACCAAAGTAATTGTCTATAGTCAGGTTCTTTTTTTTTTCTATTTACTCATTTCCCCAGTCTGTGCCTGGTTTTGGGGTACTTCCTGAGCTTTTGACTATTAATGGGACACCCCACAAGGACCTCAGTGTGTGAGGCTCTGATTGCTCTCCCAGTCTATATGATTATTTTAGCAATTTTACATGAACATTCCCTATGGGCTATAAACTTAAGGTATTATTCCTAACTTTATTTTAGGTGACATATCTATTAATTGTCATAATATATACTAAAAAGTATAAGCAGGTTTAATCATTTTCTCAGAGAATTGGTCAGTGCTAAATTTGATTTCAAAGGATTATGAATAAAAATCAAAAAGGGGGTTATGGACAGTATTTTGGCAATGAAGTTCTTTTTTACTATTTCCTTCATTCCAAATTTAGACTTCTTAATCTTTGGACTACTCAGAGGTTAGCAGAAAGCCCTTTGGTCCCTTTGGAATAAGAAAATAATATTAAATCTTTTTCATAGTTTAATAGATATTCCTTTAATTCAAGGCATTTTTATATATTTTGCTTCCCCCCCACACATAGGATGTATTCCTCATCACTGTCCTTTCCATTTGTAGGTTGATGAAGTGAAATTTTGTACTAATCAGTAGAAATTACCTGTACTATATATAGGGGTGAACTTTTCTGAAAGGGAGGGCTGGCTTTTACTAAGCTATTCACACAAGTGTCTTACTTACACTTCTATGATCACAGGACAGAGGACTGGAATACACAACAAACAATAGAAGGAACACTATCTCCACTGAGAGTTAATATGATTGCTAGTATACTCCATTTCCTTTTTCTCTTTATATTTCAAACAAACATTAGAGTTCGATTATAGTTCTAATTATATACACAGATACACATACTGACTTACTCCTTATAGCCCCTCATCCTGATGTTAAGTTAATCTAAAAAATAAGATTTAAAAAAACAGAGATGAATTTTCTCAATTATACACTTCTTTGTGGTACTTTAGTATGAAATAAAAAAAGCAACTTAGAACAGAGTGGAACTAACATCGTTTTTACTGTCTCCTTCACAAGTACTTAAAGCCATAGGAACTGAGGGAAGGGATTACCATACTTTCTTATCCCCTCAAAAAATATGAAGCCATTTTTAGAGCCAGTGCTAAGAGTTATATAGAGAGAGCTTCTTTATGGCTCAATCTTCTGAGTTTGCTGCTGGTGAAATGTCAAGACTTTCCCTTAAAGTGTTACATGCTAAATCAGTAAAAGGTTCCAAGAGCTAAGAGTACCCTACATGTTTGATCTCCTGCATCCTCCTAGTCTCTTTGTGCAGTTAAAAAAAGGAACAAGTGAATCTTGTTATAAATAGAAAGAATTGCTTTGAAGTAGCATTCTGAAGATAATGTGGCATCTATTCTAAGACCATCTAACTAAAAATGATCATGTCCATATAAAATTTATTAGAGTTAGAAAAATATGATTGGGGAAAATATAAATTAGATTAGGAACCTTAATCATTATCTATTTCCCTTTGAGGAGGTGTACAAATCATATGTCTCAAATCTCAGGATGTTAACAATAACTTGTGGAAACCATGTATAAGGGGATTACAAGGCACTTAAAAGCTCCTACTTGTATATATATAAAATACTGACTCCCTGAAAGAATTCATTTTCTTCAAATCTGAATACTCAATTTCTTAGGTAGTTATTTTTGATGGATATTAGGTTAACTATTCCAGGAGATCAAAACTTCAAGCATCTATAGCTTCTAAGAACTGAAAAATCTGGGAAATGATCATACTCAAAGAAAGTCACTGATACTTCCAGTAAAACAGTTCACCTTGAAAGTAAAGCAAAACAAAACATAGAAATAGAAGGACTAGTTCTTATCTGAAATATGAGATGCACTTGCATTGCCTCAGAGACTACTTCTTTTCTCCAACATTTAGTTATAAGTGGGAAGCAAGTTATAATATAAACCAGAGAGGAAATTGAGCAGGTCATATCTATAGATAGGAACAGAACCTAGTATTCATTTAAGACAAAAATGCCAGCTTCAAAAATGCAATTCTTTTGCAATCCCTTAGGATTGCAGATATCATAAAATTGGAACAAAATGCTCATTTGTACAATATTTCACTCTGCTTTATCTCCTGCCATTATTCTTCTGATTTCTGATCTCATACTTCATTATACTCTATTGATTCCATAGATTTTCAAGTCCATGTCAGTCTGATCCAATCAAAACCAATTTAGTATTTAGTGCTGAGTGAAACTCAATTAAGCAACACAAAAGTAAGGTTTTTTTTTAAATCTCTGCCCTTAAATGTTTGTATTCTTCTGAGGCAAATATAATTAATAAGCAGCTTAACTGTGACAATTTGATTAAGGATAGAACAACTAAAGGAATCAGAACAGTCATCTCGGGAAAGGTCAGTATATCTTTATGTCATTCCTGTACCAGAATGACCAAATTTAGACATTGTCACCAATAAAGCATAATTACAGATTTCTTTAAAACCTTCCCTTTGTCATTTCTAATGATAAATTCATCCTTTAAATTGTTCACTTATTCCCTCTTTGATGCATTGAAAGACTTTTTAAAAATAAAAGATTAAAATTCCTTACAAATCAAACAAATGAAAAAATACAGACTGAAAGGAACAAGTTTGTTTCATAAATGTCAGTATCTTAATGATGATTTGGGTTCATACTTTTTTTCATTTATTAACAATAATGGGAGAACTATAGCATGTTAGGGAAGGCTTAGCTAACTGAATTAGATGGCATAAAAGTATGTGAAAAACATATTATAACATACTAAAATAAAGGCTGTCTCTCACAAAAGTTCTACTCCAATGCATCCTTCTTTCATCAATGTGAACTTGGGTTCTCCAAGCTTCACAGATAAATTGAGTTTTCCAAAGCCATAAAACTAGTAACTAGAAGAGATCTAGGAGTATAATTTCAGGTCTAGGGAATTTTCTACCCTACCTGAATATATCTGTACATTGCTCTACATGCTTAGATGGGGAATCTTTTCACAAAATAAATCGCAGGTCAGATGATAGCAAATAAATAACACTGTACTCTATAAGGTAAAGCATAAGTATTCCAAATTCAGTCATGCCTTATTTAATATGTTCTTACTTAGGATTTGATGATCAAATGATAACCGTTCCTTTTGATGATTGGTTTATTTATATTATTATTTATAATAAAAATAATAATAATGTATCATAGATTTCTATTCTGCCAAAAAGTTAATCTGTAATTAGCTATGGTATATCATATTTCCCATCTATTACTAAAAGAAACTGAAAAATTAGAATAGTCAATGAGCAAATAAAACTGTAACACTTCACAGATGATATATGGTAAACTCAGAGGATCTTAGAGAATCAACTAAAAAATACATGAAATAAATAAAATTTTAACAAAGTTTCAGGATATAATTTAAATGATTGGCATTTCTATATATTAATAAGAAAGTTCAGAAAAAAGAAATAGAGAAATTCCACTTAAAATAACTGTAGACAATATAAAATATTTGAGAATTTACCTGGTAGGATTAAACTCAGAAACTATTAAAACACAATTACAAACTATTTTTCACAGAAATGAAGTCAGATCTAAACAATTGGGAAAATGTTAATTGCTCATGTGAATAGGAACTTATAGCTATAGATATTTATTCATATGTATATATTCATTTACATATAAAATATAATTTATAATATAATAGAAATGACAATTCTAACTAAGCCTTTGACTGCCATGTCAAAATAGCATTTTATTGAGCTAGAGAAATTAGTAACAAAATTCATTTGGAATAACAAAAGGTAAAAGATATTAAGAGAATTAATGAAAAAATACAAAATACCATACAGTTGTAAAACTATATTAGAAAGTTACAATCATCAAAATTATAATGTGTCTAGGAAATAGAGTGGTGGATCTATGGAATAAGTTACTTATACAAGGTCCAAGTGATCTACTGCTTGATAAATGGAAAGCCTCCAGCTCTTAGATAAAGAACTCACTATTTAATAACAAAAAACTGCTGAGAAAATTAGAAAACAGTTTGGCCAGAACCTGGAAAAAGACCTACAACTTACATGATAAGGTCAAAATAGATACCTGAGTGATATCATAAACCAATTAAAAGATCAAAGAATCATTTACCTGTCTGATCTATGGAGAAGGTCATAATCTATGATGAAACAAAAGATAGACCACATTATGAAATTCAAAATGGCTAATTTTGATAGTGTTGCATTAAAAAAGGCTTTGCCTCAACAAAACTAATTCAACCAAGATTAGAAGGAAAGTAGAAAGTTGGAAAAACAATTTTTACAGACAGTGTTTCCAATAAAGGCCTAA